>NC_054385.1:58160252-58460252 GCF_017654675.1 Xenopus laevis | reverse complement strand
ACTGTGCCGAGTAGGGCTTCCTTTAAGTGGTTTGTTACTGTTTTCAAGAAACCTTCTTTCATTTTGTTATATTTGTTCCTCTTGCTTGGTTTTACTACTGCAAGAGTAATCATTTTCTTCCATTACACCTAGACATATTATATTGTAAATAGTACAGCTTATTTTTGCTTATCATGTCAGATGTACTTGGCTAAATTGCTTTTGTTTCATTTCAAACAGCTTTCAGTAAGTTGCTTGTAACAAAAAATCTAATATAATTGTCAATAAAAGTAAGCAGAGAGTTGTTGACCAGAAAAATAGTTTTCAGGCTCTATTAGAAATGGTAAACTTAAGAAAGTTGAACTCCTTAGGCCTATGATGGGGCGTTTTGACCATTACTGCTAATGTTACTAAATGAAAAGCACAGGAGGCGCATAAAAATGTAATGTTCAAGTAAGGGGGTTCTGATCACAGCAGCTGGATTTTTTCTTCCCTGCTGTTAACTTTATATAAGAGTAGGGCCCTCTTGACCCTTTGGTTCAGGTAGAAATAATTTAAATTTTTGTCTATTTTTAGCATGGGTTTCTATTGCTTCTCACTGTTTACATGTTTCTTTCACTGAACATTTTATTGTAATTCTCTTATTGTTAGTGAATGCTTCACTCAGGTTTACCAAATGTGCTATGTTGCTGGCTTTGTAGTCTTGTTTTATGGTCTTTGTGTTCAACTGCTGTAGCACAACGTAATTTATGGTGCTGTGCTCGATTTTAGATGAATTGTTCGTGTGCCTTATATTTCCTGTCTTACTTTGGGCTATTGGATATTTCTTTTGTTAGTTGTTAATGTAACATTTGTTTTATTTGGGATATCAGAATTGCTGCTTTTGAGAAGCTTGGCTTCTTCCTCATTTCTTTATTGTTTTTCTAGGAACTGAGAAATGGTTGAAGGAAGCTATTCATTGACACACAATATGATGAATGTTATGTTTGTAAAAATCAAACAAAGCCTACGTGCATTTCCACAATTCATATCATTTATAGTTCTATGAAACCAGTATGTAAAATAAGTTGTATAAATCATGTATTCTACGCTCCTACATTGCCGGCTTTTGTAACCTATCCTTCCATTGTTTTTTACACATAATAACTCTTCATACTCTATTCTGCTTTTAAGAGATAAAAACTGAAATAATTAATGTTTTGTCACAGCTTGACAACCACGCGGTTACCTGATTCATGGGCTGGGTGTGGTTTGGGGTAAACTGGGCGCCGTGTTTACAAGAAATATATTTATATGTGAACAGTGATTGTGCTCTCTAAGTAACTTGTAGCTGTACACAAAAGCTGTACACAAAATTATTGGAATAATAAATGCGCACAAAAATTGTAATTTCCAAATGATTGCTTTAATGCTTTTATGAAAGAAATTGATTCTCATTCCAGTTATAATTTTTTTTTTCATTTTTTTTTTCATTTAAGTACAAGAATCGTGAGTTTTTTTAATGATCTTGTCACCGAGTTGAATAAATTATGCCAGGATAGACTCTTATGATTCAGGCACGTTCCTAGGAAATTTGGATTAAAGAATGTATGTCTGTGATGGTAATGATGGGCACAGTTCAAGAACTAGAAGAATCCGCCTGCTATTAAAAGACTATGAAACCTTTATTTTTGGTATATCCCTCTGGAATATTTCTAGTTTCTGATTTGTTAGTTTTGTTATTTTTCCTGTGCTGGGTGAAAGCCTTTGTGTTGGGTAACATTGCATCTCTATTCATCAAGCTGCCAGCCATTTATTTCTTTCAGTTCCTAACCTTTGTGTGTACCCCCAGCCCCCCTTCTCTTCTCCTTTAGCAATGCAAGTCATGCTATTCAATGCAATAAAGAAAGCCCGGCACTGCAGAATGATGTTGAACAGGGCCCTGCTGTGTTATGGGTCTCTCTGTGTATTACATGGGCCTCTCTGGAACAGAATAGCCATACACAGAGCAGGTAGAGGTGCAAGACAGCTGAAAACAGCGCAGTGACCTGCACCTGCCTATGGGTTTCTGAGATGATTGAGATCTTGATGCAGTAGATTTTCCAGAATGCTTCTAATGTGCTTGGGAGTGAGTGGGTTGGGCATTGGTGCTGTATATGGTGGGCATTGGGACTGTGTATTTTGCATGTCCTTATAGGCTCATCTGTTTGCACATCTTCTTGATCTACAATACTTCCCCCCCCCTAATATCTCAGTGAAGATGCGGTTTGTTAATTCTAAAAGTTGTAATTCTGGGCAGTGGATGGTGGCATGGGATAGATTTTGGAAAACACAATTATTCAAGAGTTCAAGTCTCTAGTTCTTCGTAGTTGATGGAAGTGTGGAATTGGGAACAAAAGTAAGAATTGCTGGGAATTTAGAAGAAACAAAGAACAATGATATTAAAGGTGTTGTTCACCTTTAAATTAGCTTGTAGTAGAGAGTGATGTTCTGAAACCATTTGCAATTGTTTTTTGGGTTATTTAGCTTTTTATTCAGCAGACTGGATTAAAAAAAGGACAGGACCTGGAGAGAAACCTTGGTATTAAAAAGTAGCAATAACAATGCATATCCTGACATTTGACAACTGGAAAACGAAGAAGAATAATAAGGCAAATCATTCATAAAAAAAAAAAAAAAGAAAAAATGAAAGCCAATTGAAAAGTTGCTTTGAACTAGTTAGTTTAAAGGTGAACCACCCCTTTAAGCATCTTTGCAGTGGTCTCTTTGAATGGTATAGCTATTGCAGTAGTAAATGGTTGTTTTTGATAAGCCATTGTGTCTGATGTATTCACTCAAACTAAACATCTAGCCACTTCCATCTCGGGATCTCCTGACCTGTATAAAAGCATTCCGCCTTCAGCCTGCTGTTTTTAAATAGTAATGTTACTCGTCTAGTGTGCCTTGTTACACTTTTTTTTTCACTGGACATTTTTTTTACACAAGTCCCTTTACCTTGGAAGTTCAATATCAGCAACTGAGGATACTATGGAATAGCCAAGGATTAGCTTGCCCTCTTGGTTGATAGAAGTCAAAAAACTTTGTTCCAAGGCGTAAGGCTTATGGCACATGTAACCCTTTCCAAATCCACCTACATTGGGCATCACAAATCACTGCTAAACTCTTGTCTCCTGTGACTCCCATTCATTTGAGCGTGTAATACCTAAAACCCTCGGCACATATGCTTTTCAACTAAAAAAAAATGCTCAGGTTTAAGTGAATGAGAGATTCTGAATGGTACTGAGCTGCTGCTGGACTTGTCAGAGGGCCTCCTACATGGGCAGACTAACTGCTGAATCAGGATGCGAATCGGCAGCTGAATCAACCACCTTTAGTCTTTTATCTATAGGCATGCATACATGTTTGTGTCCTTGTGATCCATCTCTATCAGTATAAAGTGAGTGACTTATATTTACCTTGATCTGTTGTTGAATATTTGACAGTTGCACCAATTTACAAAGAATACACATAATTTTTTGTCCAGTATGTTGTATTTTACAAAATCAGTTTCACTGATTTTGGAGTCATAACTTGATTGCCTGCAGCCATTTACCTTTTATGTGTTCTTGAAAGTCCTTGAATTGTTACTTACTAGTCACAGTTTTCATTTTAGCAATGTTATTGCTGCTTTTTATACATTTTCATTTTTGGATTTCATCTTGTTTTTTTGTAAGTGCTTATTCTTTGCTGTTGTCATGACCTGTATTTAAAAAAGCACCTTATTCTGCCCCTTTCCTGATTAGTCACATGGTAACATGGGGGTATTAATGCTTGTGTATCGCATTCAGACTAAAGCTGGCCATACACGGGCAGAAAAAAAGCTGCCGACAGACCGAATCGGCAGCTTATTGGCCTGTGTGTGGGACCCTCCGACGGGCTTCCCAGATCTATATCTGGCTGAAAGTTAGCCAGATGTGGATCGGTCTGCATCTGTTCGTTGATGCAGTCCCACGATCCAACCGCCCATTGGCTGCATTATGATCCAATCGTTTGGCCCTAGTTGCCCACGATTAGATCAACCCGATATCGCCCACCTCAATGTGGGCATTTTGGAGAGAGATTGACGATTTCACCAAACAAGCGTATCTCTACGTGTATAGCCAATGTAAGACCTGTTTGTGTGGCATGTTTTGTTAATTATACAATTTTTTTACTAGTGCCCAGTCAATTGACCTGTATAAATGTGTGTACTCTCCACTTGTGTTCAAGTTCTTTTTATATCTGCTATTACATTTCATCTGGATCTCCATCAAGAGTAAATTTCTTATAAATGTTGTGTATGTATAATGGATGGCCAAACTGAATTGATGTGCAACTGTACTGATCTCATGAAACAATCCACTGCCCAATTCGGCTACCAAGCTGGTTTATAAGCTCACCGATTGAATCACATACGAGCCTCATGCAGACCAGTTGGGAAAGGACTGCATTTGAGGATTGATGGATATCTGCTCCTAGATCAGACCGATATCTGAGCATGCTTATCAATATCAATTGGGAGGTCCAGTAAGAAGAGCGTTTAAAGAGTTTCATTTTAAAAGGGATTTCTGTCCTTAACAATAAATTGTAATAGGCTAACTTCTGCCTTGCATAGTGGCAAGAAAATTTAAATTTTTGATGAAAATAAAGTTCCATCTACTATATTGGTAACGCATGCCCTCCTGTCTCATTAAAAGCATACATTCATGCAATTATATTTCCCTATAGTCCATAAAATGCAATTTAGTCTGCAGCGTTCATTTACTAAGTAAAAATTACACATACACTAGGGGGCACATTTACTATTGGTTGAATATCGAGGGTTAACCAACCCTCGATATTCGACCATCGAAGTAAAATCCTTCGACTTCGAATATCGAAGTCGAAGGATATACACCATTTCGTTCCATCGATCGAACGATTTTCCTTTGATCAGAAATTGCTTAGAAAGCATATGGGGAAGGTCCCCATAGGCTAACATTGGTGCTCGGTAGGTTTTAGCTGGTGAAGTAGCTAGTCAAAGTTTTTTTTTTTCTTCTTTTTTTAAAGAGACAGTACTTCGACTGTGGAATAGTCGAACAATTTTTAGTTGGAATCGTTCAATTCGAAGTCGTAGTCGAAGTAGCCAATTTGATGGTCAAAGTAGCCAAAAAAATAATTAGAAGTATTTTTCATTCTAATACTTCACTTGAGCTAAGTAAATGTGCCCCTAGGTGTAGGAGAAATGTATGTTTGTCCAAATTTAAATGAAACTCAGCTTTAGGTTTCATTTAGACCAGGGGTAGGGAACCTGCGGCTTCAGAGCCTCTTGCGCTCTTCATCCTGCGGCTGAGTCTTGCAGCTTTGCCTATCAGGTCGTATTTACAGCCCTCGCACCTGCTGGTGGCTTCTTGAGTGTGCGACCGCGGTAAGCACACTCAAGAAGCCGCCAGCAGGTGCGAGGGCTGTATAGACGTCCCAGGAGTGGCAAGACTGAGCCACAGCAAGATGATTCATCATGGTCCTTACCGCGGTCACACACTCAAGAAGAGAGAGAGAGAGAGAGGCGATCAGCATGGAGCTTCAGAAACAGAAGTCACATTAAACAGATGAGAACACTAGCATTTAATATGGCTATTCAGTGTTTAATTTATTTCAAAGTAGCCCTGCATATACACAATGCACTTCTGTTTGTTGTATTCTGTTGTTGTAACAGTTAAAATTAAAAAAGGTTAAAAAATTTTATAAGCTGTGTTATGTTTTGCGGCTCCAGACTATTTTTCTTTAGTGGGAGAGGGGCAAAATGGCTCTTTTTATAGTAAAGGTTGCTGACCCCTGATTTAGACCAACAACTCTGCCGAATGGGACATACCGCCTCTCCAAAAGCAAAGATACAATGGATTATGCTTCACAATGTTTCGATACATTATTCATATGAATACGATTCTGCTTAAATGGAAACTATTAAGAAAATGAAAACTTAATAAAAGCTTCAGCACACTAAAATAAAAAGTTTTCTAAATATAATCAATTAAAAATTCTGTACAGTTTCTGAACTAATCAAGTTTATCTTCACTATCCCTTTCTCAGCATCTGTGTCTCTTCATTCTGTCTTCATGCAGCAGTTGAGTGTCCGATTTACATTGACAGATCCAATATATCTTAAAGGGACTCCTTTTGCCTAGAAGGTGTATTAGAGCTCACTCTATTAAAATCACCAGACATCATGTCTCTCTACATGCAGGATTTGTGCAAAAGGCAGTTATTTTGTTAGATTTTGCTTTGTACTGGAATCAGTTATTTGAGTGAGCTCTAATACATCTGCTAGGAAAGGAAGCCCCTCCCCATAAGATATATTGGATCTAACGGTCAATGAAAATCTGTCACCCAACTCCTGCATGAAGCTGAGAGAGGGATAGTGAAGATACGCTTGATTATTTCACAAACCATGCTGAATATTGAAATTGATTGTATTAAAAAAAGTATCTTATTTCAGTATGAAGTTTATATTAATTTTTAATTTTTGTGATACTTCCCCTTAACATGCTATTGAACGTTTCATGCAATTGATACATTATGCTTTGACAGTTTCAGAATGAATTACACATTTTTGTTCTGTACTATAAGGATCACAGTAAACCAAGTTCTTGTCTTTCATTGCTTGATAAGTGTACCATGTATTCATAGGAGCAAGAAAATTGTTTGTTATATAACCCCTAATTTTATGAATCATCCAAAATAAAGCTTTCGCAAAATTGCTGATTTATGAACAGTGATTTTAAAATGAATGATTGAAACAGTGACAGATATGCTCTGAGTAAACCAACCATTCTTTGAACTTAAATGTCCTTTATAGTGATTTATTGGTTTATCTTGACTTTCCAAATGACTAAATACAATAATGATTTTCTTTCTTTTTTTTCAGATCTCTCCAAAAATAGATTTACTGAAATCCCATCAGATGTTTACTCTTTTGCACCTTTGGAAACCTTAAATTTATACCACAACTGCATCAAATGCATTCCAGAGACCATAACAAATCTTCAGATGCTAACTTACCTAAACATTAGGTGAGATATTCCGTCTTTCTGCTTTTGTCATTATTCCTCGCATTCTGTGATTTATTAAAAAAAAAAAAAAAATTAGTTTGTATTTTAAGTTCTTTGAATCTTGCCTTCCCTTTGATTTCCCTCCCATTTGTAGTAAAGCAGCTGTATGTACCAGTGTTCATTATAATAGTTGGTTCAGTTGGCTGGGTCATTAAAAATGCAGTGTTTTCCCACAGAGTAATTGCAAGCATCAGCTAGGTAGTGTCTGCTCCAACTTGCAAGTGACGTGCCCGAAGTAGGAAGAAATTTGCACCTGCAGGTTGTTGTACATGTTTTTAGAGTGGGGATAGTATCTTGTCTAGTTATGTAATTGGTACATGGTGCAATATGGCATTAGAGTCCGATTCGTTTATTAATCACATCCATTTTTCACAAATGAGATCATCAGGATTAAAACCATCCACTATAAAGAAAAGTGGTTCGTACATCAGCCTTCAGTCTAGCACTAATAAAAGAAGACTGTAGGACAAAAGGTGCACTGGGATTTGGCAAAAGATCATGGTGAAAACACATCTGAGGCCTGAAGCCTTAAGCTAGCCATAGACGTGTAGATATATCCTTAATTCTAACTAACGATTGTGAATTGCAATTTCTCGATCTTCAACTAAACATTCAGATTAAATAAAGTAGTAAAAAGAACATCACACAATGTTCTGGCCATCACTTCACAGACTGCAATCATAAGAAGTTACATCCGACAAATAGTAGTGACAGTCACCCATTGATATTGGCAGATAGGCAATACTTGCAGTCTTCTTAACGTCCGATCGCCATGGCACAAAAAATGTAGGGACAATCCACACTCTGTCTGAAAAACATAAGATATGAAGATTTGTACGACTTTGTCTTTGCGTCTATGCCAGCTTTAGTCCTTTTAGACTGATTGATTTTGCTGGTAGTTTTGTTGTGAAAAAGGGGGCAGGATTACTGTGAAAGGGCCAAGTGGGTTTTCAGCTAAAGGGATGGAGTTTGGGCAGATTGGGTTAGGAATTGGTTGGATCAGGGGTATGTCCATTATTTACTGTGGTACAGTTTTGCAACCATTCTGCCCTTATAAATTCTAGTCAAATCATGTTTCTGCCCCTTGTATAGATGTGGCCAGCATACCAGTCCTACAAGGTTCAACCTTGAATTTAGGCAGCTGCACCGCTAAAATTTCCTTTGTTTTGAAAAAAGAAATAGGTTTGGTGGTTGCCATGGAGTTGATATATTTAAATGTAGTTCACTAACAAAGAAACATTTCTTACGTTGCACAATAGCTCTCTGTTACTAATAGTAATTTTTTGTTTTTTTCACTGTAGCCGAAATCTTCTGTCAACCTTGCCAAAATATCTCTTTGACTTGCCATTGAAAGTGTTGGTCGTTAGTAATAATAAATTAGTTTCTATACCAGAAGAAGTTGGAAAGCTGAAAGATTTAATGGAGTTGGTAAGAACACCTCTTACGTGAAAATTACATGACATTAAAAAATATTTATATTTAAGGAATAATATTTAAGGGATATGGGGCAGATTAATCAAAGTGTGAAATTAGAGCTCATCACAGTAAAAAGCCACTACTCTGTATTCATTTCTATATTTTTTTTTGTTTCAAATTTATCAAATGGTGAGCTCTAATTTTCTCCATTTGATAAATACAAAGCTAAAAAGCCCATTAAAATTATTAGAAAGCAGTGGAATTTTTCTGTGTTGAGCTCTAATTTCACACTTTGATAAATCTGCCCCTTTGTCTTTCATCTTACTAGAGTACTTACTAGAGTAGTAATAAAGGCGTAACAATGTTTCACGTGCCCTTTGGGACTTTTATGGATATCCCTTTTCTGTGCAGTGCTTTATGATGGTGACACATTTTGCAGCTGGAATCAAAGAGAAAATGATGGATGTATGTGGTCCTTAAAGGAGCCTGTAGAGAGAGAATTTTGGATGTGGGGTGGTGTGGGTGAAGTGCATCGAAGGTAAGAAGATGCACTTTATATGTGTTGCATTAGGTATCGAAAGCCAGGAGACATTTTGTTAGGTGTCTATCTGCAGTTAGCTGCAAATGTTTATCTCCCTGTCTCCAAATGTACCAAGGGATCGATTTATCAGTGTTTGACTTTTTTGGACTAAAACTCAGAAATTCGAGTTTTGAAAAATTTAATTTTAAACATACATTAAGCTCAGAAACTCAACATAAAAATTTAGCATGTTAAAGCTGACGAGTTCATGTAGACGTCAATGGGAGTCCAATCCAGTTTTTTTTTTTTGTGTGTGTTTTTCAGAGTTAGTAGGACAATTAAAAATGATTAATAAAGTGTGGATTCTATGGATTCAAGTTTATCTTGTTTCTATTTGAGTTCAAGTTTTTTTAAAAAATAAGCACACGTTCAACTTTGGTAAGTTTTTAAAAATTAAAAAATATTTGAAAGTTCATAAATTCATATTTTGATATATAAGCCTCCCCATTTTGAAAGGTGTATTGTGGCAAACAGGTACAAAAGTCAGTAGGAGGTTATAGCTGTCCCAAAGGAATGAATGCGTTCTTTCATAAGGTTCTAGACATTAATTAAAAGAGGAAGAGATGGGTTTTGGCAGTGTAAGGCCTGCTTTGCAATTTAAAATTGTCCAGATAGAGGGAGAACTGAACCCTGTCATGTTGAAGGTGAACTCCCATAAGACCCTTCTTTATTGTAAATGGCCTCTTTGAAAAAAAAAACTAGAAAGGACCACAGTTTTATCATGGTCCATATGTAGCACACCCCTTACCTCTGTGCCTTCTGCAGAGCTGCCTTTAGAAATCACGGGGCCCCAGATGGGAAAAAATTCAGGGCCCCCGACCACTGCACTACAAGCTCCACCCACAAGTCCACCCACACCACAGTAAAAAGGCAACAAAGACATGAGCACAAAAACAGCAAATAGTTTTGGCCAAAGGATTATTAACCACCACTTCAAGTTAGACTCTTTAAGCAGGTACCTATACTAATCTAAATTGCACTTAGCTTTAGCATTTGCATTTCTAATGTGCAAAATAAAAATCATTTGTTCATAAATTAACCATTGGTGGCCAGTGTCCCCTACACAAGTAAAGAAAAATATGTGGTCAGGGCCCCCCATAAAAAAAATAGTGGCTAGGGCCTCACATGATAAAAAAAAAAAACATTGGTGGCCAGGACCCCCCCATAAAAGTAATATTGGTGGTAAGTGCCTCCATAAAAATGTATATTGGTTGCCAGGGCCCTCTCAAGCTTTGACATAAAATATAAAATTGTGGCGATTGTTAACAGAAGTTAAAAAAAATAAAATGGTGGCCAGGGTCCCTCACCCATACAAAAACAGGAACCAAACGAGGGCCAGGGAGCACATTTCTGACTAGGAATACCTGCTATTACATATATGAGTACATTCTGGACTAATTATACTGACATACAAGCTTGGCTGTGATTCCTCTTTCCATAAATGTCATGAATAGCAAAACTTATACAAAGACATATCGCCTCATTTGTATATTACTGACTTTTTACATCCTTTTATTACATTATTTCCTAAATGCCATACTGACAATTTGTCTTGCATAAAAATAAAGAATATACAAAAAAAAAGAATGATCAATGAAGAGTTTACAAACTGATTTGTTAGCTGCACAGTTTCACTTAAGGGTGGGTCGGCTATGCTGCACTTACTTCATTAGCCCCTGCTGTCTGTGACCTGCTGAGTTTGGAAGGGAGGACAAGAGAACAGGTGGCTGCATCTTCTGTACAGTAGCTGCATTATCTTCCCTTATTGGTCAGAGAAGTCTAAGTCCCGGTTGAGCTGCACAGTGATTGGAAAGATGAGGTTTGAACCTCTCCTTCCAGCTCATCCAATTGTCATGCGGCTTTTTACGGGACTTAAATATCTGTGACGAATAAGGGAAGATAATGATACAGAAGATGCAGCCACCTGTGCGCTCGTCCTCCCTTCCAAATTCGGCAGGTCACAGACGACAGGAAGGGTGGCCCGGCTAAGGAAGTACAGCAACTTAACTACATAACTATAGCCAAAGGCTTTCTCTTGTAATCTTCCCTTGTTGTCTTATTAACACGTGTTTCTAAAGCCACAACCTAATCCACAGCACTATACAACAAAGGGTTTTGTGTTCTCTTTCTTTATCATAATTAGAAAGTATGATACTTTTATTTAAAAAATCTTTTTTCATTTTCTATGGTTTTCTGTCCCTTGATCATTGAACATGTATTATTGTTGGAATGGAAAATACTTAAGGGTCTTTCTTTAAAAGAAAACACCCCCCCCCCCCCCATATCTTGCAGGAAAGTAAGGAGCTGATTTATGAATATTCGACCTCCAGGTTCCGGTAAAACCAAGTCATAAAATATGAGTGGGTTCTTTAACTTGGCCTTGTTTATACCATCAGTTTGTCTTTTTTTAAATTTGTGCAGAAAAAGTGTCTAACCTACAACATTGCAAGCTATTCAGGAGAAAAAATCCCACACAACGAAAAAATGGCAGTAACTGAAGCGATTTAAATAACTCATTTCTAACTTTTTATACCTGAAGCCGAAGATTGAATGACAATAAATCAGCCCCTTAGGGTTACTGGAAATGTCAGTATGGCAGCTACAAAAGATCTGATCCTGGCTAGGTTTGGAAAGCCTTGCTGTTAACGGGAGTAGCTTTATATGTGCTTATGTTTATAGCTGTGACACTCGAAACATGTACAAAGAACAAAGAATTAATTTGTCTGTGATAACTTTTAAATTTGCTAAAATATGGTAGTTTTCACCGTAATAGTTTTACAATGTATCCTATTCTTGTTGAAAATAAAAAGTTTACCAGTTTTGACATTTTTCTTTTTTTAGGATGTTAGCTGTAATGAACTGCAAGTTCTCCCTACGCAAGTAGGGAAGCTACATTCACTAAGAGAACTTAATTTAAGAAGAAATAATCTCCAGGTATTGCCAGATGGTAAGTTTTTGGACCTTGGACAGATTTATAATTTATAACGCAAAATGCACCTTGATATCTTTTTGGAATGAAAATATTTCTAACTGTAGTATTCATGTCTCTTAGTAGTAATTTCTTTAAGTGTTAATGTAGAATTATGGGGCTATGTAATAAAAGGTGCAGTTTGCTAATGGTCTCGATAGCTTTCAATCCCCATTAAAGGGGTGGTTCACATTTATGTTAAGGTTTGGGGCTAGATTTATCAAAATGTGTGTTTAAAGCTTAATAAATAAAAACTCATCAATTTTAGAATTTTATTTATTAACGGGTGAAAGTTAGAACTCCCCATTTGATAAATACAATTCTAAAAATCTCATAGGAATGAATAGAACATGGGTGAGTTTTTATTTATTAAGTTCTAAACTCAAATTTTGATAAGTCTGCCCCTTAGTGTTACAGAATGGCCAATTCTAAGCAACTTCTCATTGGTCTTCATTATTAATTTTTTTAAGTTTTTGAATTATTTACCTTCTTTTTCGGACTCTTTTCAGCATTCAAACAGGGGTCACTGGTCACCTAAAAAACAAACATTCTGTAAGGCTACAAATGTATTATTAATGTTACTTGTTATTACTCCTCTTTCTTTGCAGGCCCTCTCTTATTCATATTCCAGTCCCTTATTCAAATCAATTCATGGTTGCTAGGGTAATTTGGGACCTAGCAACCAGTTTGCTGAAATTGCAAACTGGAGAGCTGCTGAATAAAAAGCTAAATTACTCAAAAATCATAAATAATAAAATGAAAAACAATTGTAAATTTCCTCAGAATATAACTCTCTACATCATACTAAAAGTTAACTCAAAGGTGAACTACCCCTTTAAGCATTTGCTGATTACCTGTTTAAAAACAAGCATCTTTGTGTGCTAAGATACACTGCCCCTGGCATAATTTTCAGCCTTTTATTACATACTGAAGCAAAGTACTTACACTATAGCAGAATAGAGTGAGTGCATAAAATGCATTAGTATATTAGTGATCATTCCACCATTTATTCAAAACTTCTAGCAATAATAGAAACCAATAGCTATGTACTTTTTTTAGAGGGGTGAATGCAGAAATTGCTGCAGGAATTTCTTTTTAATGAACATATTTATGGATCCACTTTCATGCACTCCTACCTGTAGCTCAATTGACAGGCACGGCGTTGTCCTGTATAGAGTTACACTGAACGGATATTGCACAAAAATGTATACATTCAGGTATCCGCATCCTGTAGCTCCACACTGGCCAAAGCCTTGCCTTTCAAAAGAGCTAAAAAAGGAGCATATGACAGCAGATCTGCATTTCTCACTCTGTGTACTAAACACAGGTGAGGAAAGCAGATGATCCACTGAGTGTGCCCTTGGCCTTACTATGCAGGTCATAAGTACATTCTATTTTAATTACTTTAAAACACTTTCATTTGATGGTGTTAATGTTTCTTTTAATCCCTATTATTTTGATTACACTGTTCAATCTTGGAATGCGATATTGCACCAAATGATCACAATAACCACTGTTTTTTCCACTCTTAGAGCTTACATTCTTACCATTAGTAAAGTTGGATTTTTCATGTAATAAAATTACGGAAATCCCAGTAAGTTACAGAAAGCTCCGTCACCTAGAACTGATTATTTTGGACAATAATCCTATGCAGATACCTCCTGCCCAGGTATTTTAACTATTTTTAACATAACTTTTCACTTGTGTCTAATAAAATTTTATTTTTTAACATAGTCCTACATGGAACTGATTGTGCAGATGCAGGAAATGCTATGAGTTTAGTGCATGCACACTAAAATATACATTTTTGGAGTATGCACAATTTACTCAACAAGTCGGTCTGTTAGTGAAAATATATTTTAGAGCCTTAAATAACCTGTGAAATATATAGCTAATAATGTACCCCTATGGTAATAAGATAACTCTAAGGTGACTTCTGTTATCCTCATATTTTACAACAGGGGGTACATTGTTTATTAAAATGCACAAGATTCATGGCTTCTATATTATACACATAAAGCATATTTATATTTGTACTAGATGATGAGCTTCAATGAGTCATGTTAGAAAAGTGAATTCTCTAAGCACCATATATAAGTATATAATATATATTAATTTCCATATCCATAAAAAAGGCTGTGAAGTGTTGTCATCCATTGTAATTGGTGCTTAGTAATATTTTGTGTCACATGACTCACTGAAACTTGTGTCTGATATAAATTAATTTTCCCCCTGTTCTAAAATATAAGGATATAATGTCACCCTAGAATTCTGTGACGTGTGGGAAAGTACTTAAGGGGTTCATTATTCCCTATAGTGCTGTGTGCGCACCATACTCTGCCTGTCCAATGTTCCCTGTATGTGCCATACTCTGCCTGCCCTACGCTCCCATCTGTGCCATACTTTGCCTGCCCTATGCTCCCTGTCTCTGCCCTACTCTGCCAGTGTGTGCCATACTCTGCCTGTTTTTGTTAACATTTGGAAATTGTTGGTAGAGTCCCTGTAGGTGCCCCTTTAATCATTTGCTGGGGGTGGGGAGGCACTGTGTTATCCACAGGGGAAGAGGAGTCATATGAATTTGAGGGTATGTTTTAATATGACTTACATTTTTCACATATGAATGATGAGTGATTTTTGGTGTGCTACCACAATTAATGTGGATATGGTCTTAAAAGTTCTTGTAACATGGGTGTGGTTTAAAGTGGGTGAATATTCTGTAAGTTTTATCTTTATAAACGGTGCATAGTGATGTCATCGGTTATAAAGAGAGTTTAGTAATTTAATTTCTGTCACGACTCACTGAAACTTGTGTATTAAAAAAAAAAAGTAACCCCTGTTGCAAAATATGAGAATATTAAAAGTCACTGCAGAGTTCATCTGGCCTCGTGTTTTTATATGGTTGTACTACTGCTCGGTAACTTATAATATCCTTATATTTTACAAGAGGGGGTACTTTATTCACAATATAAATTGTGCTTAGTGATGTCATTAGTTATTTGTATTAACTGATGACATTTCTGTCACATGACAGAAAACTTGTGTATTGAAATAAAGTACCCTCTGTTGTAAAATATGAGTATATCACCTCAAAGTTGCAAGACCTGTATAAAAGTCTTTGGTGCTTTTATATGGTCATGGAACTCCTCAGTGACTTATAAAATATTTATTACAACAGGGATACTTTATTCACTATATAGATGTTTTTTTATATATAATGGCAATGGTGGTCATTATGGACATCTCATAATCTTATACATTATAATAGGGGTAACACTACTATTTTGTATAATACGTAAAAACCCTTCATAAATCTTTAAAATGTATCCTTGTAATCGTGTGTCACATTCACACTTAAATGTGCAAACTTATTTATTGCATCTCAGAGTCCAGGTAGCTTGAGTCATCCTACCTTTTATATGATCAGTAGTAACTTTTTATTTAACCTTTTTATTATTGTAGGTGTAAATTGTATATGTTACACACATGATTAAAAGGTGATGAGTAGATAAGCACTTTATCATGTTGAAACTGGTGTTATATGTTTTGGAAACTGAGTAAATGTTTTGTATACTTCTTTCAGAATAAATAATGGAATGTTCTTCTGTAAAGCGTTACATTTGCAATTTTGGAAATTCACCTATTTCATTTACATCCTATTCTCTGCAGATTTGCCTAAAGGGTAAAGTGCATATTTTTAAATATCTCAACATCCAAGCTTGTTGCAGAACAGAAAAGAAGCCAGACTCTCTTGACTTACCTTCTTTAGCAAAAAGAATTCCTTGTCAACCTCTAACCGACAGGTACTTTGCTTTTAACCATTTACATTGCTTAGAATCTCTGTCTACTTTCAAAATAACCAGACTTTTTCTTCCTCTTACCCTGTCCGAAAAGTAAATTGTCTTGGTGTAGCCCCTCTTGGATTTTACTTAGTATTTCTGCCACCTCTTCTGAGGTCTACTGTGTTTCACATCCTAACCCTCACTGCCAGTTTCCATTTAAACCCTGTTCAGCTACACTTCTCTTCCATGTCTTAATTTTCATAATAACTGTATTCACATTGTACTGCTACTCTTCCATATCACCATTTCCACATGCAGGATTCCCAAACAATTGTGGAACACACCACCCTTATTCATTAATTATTTGTGTAATAAGCATGATTGTTACCGTGAACATTTTTGTTGCATTGTTTGACTTTTTGTTCCTTTACAGTATGGAAGATTTCTATCCAAATAAAAATCATGGCCCAGATTCTGGGATTGGCAGTGATAATGGAGATAAGCGTCTGTCAGCCACTGAAGTAAGCTATTTTTTGGTGAACTGCAAGAACCCATTGCAATGCACCTGTACTGTTCACATCTGATTCTCATACAACAAAACTGAAAGTTTTGTTGCATACATTTTTTATACCAATAAAAACCAAATGTTTTGCTTTGGAATAAAGCAATAGCATAAGTATCACTTTAAAGAGAGATACACTGAATGAAAGATTGAGCTTGGGATTTGGCTGAATCCCAGCGTTTTTGTATGGATCCTATGCCGATGAGTCTCTACTATCTAAAGGGGCACTGATTCATTAGCATAAATAACACTTTAAATAGGGATATGCTGAATTCAATGTTTTGTTTGGGATTTGGCCAAATCCCTGTATTTTTGTCCATATTTGGATGCATATGTAATATGATTTAAATCGATGGACAGCACAAGGTAAGATATTTTAGTTTGTAGATGCTGATAGCAAGTGTGGTCCTGTTTAAAAGACTTTCAGAAGCTGGCCAAGGAAAAGCACCAAAATTCATGTCGTGCCCATGAACATTAAATCCTCAGTAGTTCCTGCATGCCATATGCCCACTTTGACAGTTCTGGTGTGATTACATGGATAGAACACAGTGCAGCATCTTCAACTGCTGCTGCAAAATAAAACATAGCTTTAAACCATTAAAAATTAGGATATTGATTAAATTGTTGATGTGTGTGGTTTTAAAATGAAATGGTATGAAATGATTTTGAATTGTACAAATCTTAATTGTTTGTTTTCTTTGAAGCCATCAGATGATGATACAATCAGCCTTCATTCTCAGGTGTCAGAATCAACACGAGATCAGATACCAAAAAATGACAATCAAATAGTTGGGAGTAAACCTGACTCCAATAAAAGTAAGAGTTCACTTGGAAATGTGTTTTACTATTTTATATATGTTTATCGATTTGAAAAGTCTATGCTTTTAAATATATATTTACCGGTTACATGGTTGAGCTGTAGAATATATATGCTCCCATCAGACCAAAAGCTTTTATTCAGTAACTCTCTCTTTTTAGGTTTCTTATTTTTGAATTTGAACCAATTCATTTATCTTTGGTCTGTGATGTGTATGAATGATAATGAAAAAGAAACCAAAACACTTACTGATCTTGCTCTCACATTCTCATTAGCTATATCCAATTTTAGATGCTGTTTTCTTTACAAAGAAAAGCACCTTAAGATGTGTTTATAGCTTTTACTTTATTTATTAACTACTTTGTATTACGTACTACAGTTCAGACTTTGGTTACTGTCATGAGACATAGAAACAGCTTTTCAACAAATTCATAGTTTTTTTTTTTTTTTTTTTGGCTGTATCTGTACTTGTAAGACGAAATTGGCAAAATTGCACATCTGCCTCTCTGTCCTCTTTGTATTTTATTAAGTGCCAACATAACTTCTGTATGGCAAGAAGCAATGCATTTCTAGTATATGATAATTGTTAAAATTACATATTCCTAGGTCTTGAACATGATATTTACGATTATTATCCAAGTGCAGAAGAAGCTATTCTATCCGACCAGGGTGATGTACTTAGCAACCCATTTGTAACATATATTAAGGTAACTGATTCTACTACAGACACACATCCAAGCACACTATTTCAGCACAGACTTTTGTTGACATTTTAAGGCTTGTATTTTTCTTTTATCTTAAGGAACGGGGAAAACTTTGTGAAATTGAGAAGGTAGAAGAAAACGACAAATGGGAAGAAGATAGTAGGTAGGTTGTTTTTGGTTTTTCTTTGAACTTTTGATGACATTTTGAACTCAGAATGTGTTTGGTTGCTTTAACCAGCCTAGCAACTGTCCAAATCTTGACTAATTTAATGGAGCTGATACAATTTTCTTTACATTATAAAGGCTTGAGAAGGACCAGCTTCTGGTCGAAGAAGAAGAAGAAGATGAAATAAAGGAAGTGACAGACTTAAGAAAAATAGCAGCACAGTTACTACAGCAAGAAAAGCACAACAGGTAATTGCGAATTCTGGATTGAACGTTTATACTAAACATAATTTGAAAAGAAAATCTAACCAAAATAACTTGTTGGTTATAATAGCAACAATAAAATCTTAATAAGAGAGAGGTATTTATTGCTGCCTGTGTGGCAAACTTTTCCCCATCTATTTGCTTTGGTGTAAACCACTGTAGGTCACTCTGTTTTAGAAGAAAAAATATTCTACTCTAACTTTGGGTGGTCATAGCTATCATAAGGGTGGCATGTGCAATTCCTCTTACTTATTTCCCAATGCCTTCCACACTGGTGAGTAGACAGCATGACCACCTACCCTTCTCCCTATGAGAGGATCTAAACTTTATTTGTTGTTGTATGTTTCATTTCAATTAAAGCAAATCATTTAACCATATTTTAGTGCATGGCTATGCTAGTCACCCGGAAAGCTGAATGTGTTAAAGGGGTTGTTAACCTTCAAACAACTAGTTGTTTTCAGATAGATCACCAGAAATAACAAATAAAAAAAAAAGTCTTTGGAAGTTGAACAACCCGTTTAAATCAACAAACTATGACAAATCTGTGGGAAAGTCAGTAATTTTTAGATCAACATAACACATCTGGCTGTACCCCCAAAAACCTGGTCACTACTTTTTGGTGTGTAAAAGTAGGAAAGACGAAATGCCATGTGCTTGATGGATGTGATACAATCTGACGGAATCATTAGATATGTGACTGTAAATTGTGCATATTTCTTTGGTCAGGGACCTTGTCCCAAGGTGAATATCCGGAGGCAAATATTACTCCCCTTCTTCCCCACTCTCCTCATGCAAAGTGATATTGTTATGAAAGTCTGATGACCCTATTTGTGAACCCTTCAATTTATTCGTTTTGCTTGTGGTAGCTTTTCCATTGTATTTTAGAGAGAACAGGGCTTCCACACTGTTTGCTTGCAGATAAGTAAACCTAGTTATAAGTATTAATAAGCATTTTCTGATTTTAAAATGTGACATTCATATCTGCTCCCATAGCAGTTCTGCCTAGTGGGGATCTATTATTTTTGGCTTCTTATAGTTGATTGAGTTTTGGGCAGATAAAATGGATTATTTTCTTTGTGTAACCCACTAAATTGATTATTGGGATTTTCCCTCTGTTGTTACATCTTATTTATTTTAATACACACACACACACACAAAATCACTGTATCATTTGGGCAGTTAGGGACATGGACAAATGCTGATTTAGTTACATAGAGTTCCTTTAATCTCCTTATGGTCAGAGTGCTTCCATCATTACTCATAGTATTAAGTGACATTTGTTGGCGACTATTTATCCTCTTGCATTAGTTTCAATAACCTTGAGTCAGTGAATTCAAGCAGAACATTGGTCTAGAAAGCCAAAGTCTTTTTCAGCAGATAATAATGTTAATAATGATAACAACAATAATAATAGTAACGATCATAGTGGTAATTTTGATAATAATTTAAAGAAATCCTGTGAAAGGGGGCACCTTAGATATATGAAAAAACACCTTTGCTTTATGTCCGTTTAAGCCGGTTTAAAATGTGCGTTAAATTATACTATCACAGTTTTAAGATATTTACAATACCGACTTTGTGTTTATATACATTATGTTAAAGGGCACTTCTGTTCTTCCCTTAGCCAGGAGATAACATTTAGAACTGTTTCATGATATGTTTTTAAAGCACTATATTCTTAAACTGCACATTCTCTTTTACATAGTACCAATATGTTTATCTTTTTCTGGGTATCCTTTCATTTAAAATCTTTCTCTTCTCTTTCTTTCCTCCTTGCAAAACTAACACCACCTGTCCTTTTCCATCTGTATCTTCCACTTATTACTTCGCTCTTTGGGTTTGGCTTGTCTGTTTGAAATATGACTGCAGACGGAGGCCATTAAGTTATAGAACTTCATTCAGTGAAAAGCTCTTCCAGAGGACAAGAGCAGCAGGACGGGCGTCAAGGTATATAGCCTGTTTGATATAGTACTTAGTGTAACTTTTAGAACACTAACAAAAGACTGAGGGATTCTTACATATGCTTGCTACCTCTAACTGTAGCTAGTGTAATTTTGCTTGATAAATAATGGCCCACTTTTTGTTTTTGGCCAGCAACCAGGTAGGGGAAGGAAACCTTTACCACTGCACATAGGAAAACAATAGGGAGAATCCTAAATCCAAGCACAGTGTGTTATTATTTATTTTCTTGGGTAGTATACTGCATATTGCCTTCAGGGAGATGGTTTTTATATATATATATATATATATATATATATATATATATATGTATGTAGAAAGAAGATCAGCACTCTCTGTAGTTTAGGTGAAAATTGTGTTGATTTATTAATCAAAAATCACATCTTATCCGACGTTTCGGTCCCACATGGGGACCGAAACGTCGGATAAGATGTGATTTTTGATTAATAAATCAACACAATTTTCACCTAAACTACAGAGTGTGCTGATCTTCTTTCTACATATGCATTATACTTGGACCGTGCACCTCTGGCTTCGTTTTTTGGTTTGAGTGCAGGCACTGTGGGACTCTATCTATATCTATATATCTATATATATATCTATACAACAAGGGAAAGTTGTGCTCACCACTATTTTTTAAAACCATTAGGCGGGGGTGCAATGAGGGTGTGACCACAAAATACATATATTCAACTACAAGAGGTCCTCTGCACTCAACCCATTATCAATATATTTAAGATAGCGACATTTTGTGCATACTGCTACTGAAAAATGCCTTACCCTTTAAACAACACAGGGATTGTTTATATATATATATATATATATATATATATATATATATATATATATATATATATATATATATATATATATATATATATATATATATATATATATATATATATATATATATATATATATATATTAATAACCATTGTTTTCTGTTACTATAGTTTTATTGATGTGCCATTTCAGGTGTTGTTTGCGATGTGATGTACAGGGAAATATGTCTTTGAATCCTTTCTGTAGTTTGTGTATAAAGTACTAGATATGATGCTTTTCTTGTATTAATAACCATATTTTCCTGGTGCAAGGATTTCTGAAATGCAGAGTTATAGTTTACTGTGGATTTTTGCAATTTAAGTTAATAACATGGTTTACCAAACTGCCTGATTTTTTTGTATAACCGAAAAAATCAAGATATTTCGGACAAATGTGTGTGTGCAGTTTTGTACAGTAGTTCGAAATACTGGGTTATACAGAGATTCAATGACATTGGCAAGGGTTAAGGTAACTATTCTGCTAGTTACTCTCTAAAAGGAACAACCATTCATGTGCTATTTAGCAACGCACCGTGAGTGTTGGTAAATAGAGGTATGAGATCCACTATCCAGAAAACTTGGGAGGTGTTACTACTAAAATATTTTCAAAATTAAATACTCAGTATGATTGTTTTGCCATTACATTGGCTTTATTATAGTTTAGTTAACATCAAAAAATTGAAATAAAATGGATTGCTTGTATTGAGGAAATTGTGTTCTCATATAAATGAAACTAAAATGTTATGTATAGGAACCATCCAATTCCAGTAGTTCTGAACTTGATTCCTACCTCATAATAGTAATTGTCCTTACCCCTTAGCTGTTATAAACAAATAAATATCCATTTGATTTAAGTTACTGTTGTCCTGTTTACTGATTTCAGTTAGTAATTTAGCTAAAACATAAAAAGCTTCTTATTGCTTACTGACTGGTATGAAGTTGCATTTATATAATTGCTATTAGTTGACACATGAGCAGTGGCTAGCTTTCCAACTTATTTTAGGTGATTCTTGTGGTGTGCAGTTTATACTGCCTTCAGTTCTTCGTCCTCAATAAAACAAGGTCCTGGTAACTATCACTGTATAAAGAAACTGATCATAAATGGTGTGGGATTCAGACCAGACATTTTTATAGGCAGGACATTTATGCTAATTTTGTCCATTATATTAAAGGGGTAGGTCACCTTTAAGTTAACTTTTAGTATGTTATAGAATGGCCAATTCTAAGCAACTTTACAATTGCCTTTTTTCTTCTGATTCTTTCCAGCTTTCAAATGGGGATCACTGACCCACATCTAAAAACAAATGCTCTGTAAAGCTACAAATGTATTGTTATTGTTACATTTTATAACTGATCTTTCTGTTCAGGCCCACTCCTATTCATATTCCAGCCTCTTATTTAAATCAATGCACAGTTGCTAGGGTAATTAAGATCCTAACAACCAGATTGCTGAAGCTGCAAACGGGACAGCTGCTGAATAGAAAGATAAATAACTCCAAAACCACAAAAAATAAAAACCAATTGCAAATTGTCTTAGAATATCACTCTCTACATCATACCAACAGTAAACGCAACTGGACAGCAGTGGATCCCTCTGGGATGTTAATGTGAATAAATGTCACAGTAATAGGTACATTTGCAAGATTCCACTTCAAAGTATGGTTTATATGCATAGAAATTATGCTACATCCCAAAGCATATGCAACAGAGCTCTGCTAGATTTCTGCTAATGCATGCTATTTATATTTATGTCTAGGTTTCTTAACCACACTACTTCTGCAAATACACGAGACAGAACAAAGCAAGGCAATGGATCGGAAAAATGGTATGCTTTTTCTTTTTTTTTCCTTTTTGCATTTAACAGAGATCCTATTTTCCTGTTGGTTTAATTGAATCAGAAAATAACACTGCTTGCATTTTGTGTAAAATCCAAAAAAAAAAAAACAACTAGCAGTAAGTTCATTTCACAAAGCTCTACTAAAAAAAAAATCCTTCATCTTTGTAGCCTTACAGAGAAGTAGATTTTGGTCTTCTAGAGGTCAGTCATTTCCGTCTGACGGCTGGAACAAGACAGAAGGGGAAGGAAAATAATTTTCAAGTTGCTAAGAATGACATACTGTAACACTCTAAACGTTAACTTAAAAGCAAATAAACATTTTAGTGGATTGTCATCAGCCCCATATTACATCCTTATGGCACCATTTTTTATGATATTCAAAACTACACTAGAATAAACCCTTCTAATAAGGCTAGGTATAGTATACAGTGCATTCCTTACATTTTTATTTTGCTGCAAGCCAAAGCTTGCAAAGCCATAACTTGGGCATATAAGGCAAAGTATATCACTTTGTTGCTACAAGGAGTTGCTTAGCACAGCTGATATTGTTAGCAAGTCCCTGCTGACCGCAATTTAATATCCACACCACTGATTTTTGCACTTTGTTCTACCACACCAAACACTTGCATCGAAACCCATTGGGTGTTTTACACAGGTGCACCTACAATGTACCCAAAATAAGAGAGTGGTGATAGGAGCATGTTCAAGGTCTGTGAAAACCCAGCACCTTAAACATGCATATCAGACAAGGAAAATTCCAGGTATATTTTGCCTTGTGTTTCACGTTGCTGGGTGGATTGGGGGTTGTATTTACAAACCTTATGAAAAGATCAGATCAGTTAACAATATAGCATTTCCATAGCTAGTATTTAATCTTTGTGCTCAGCCAAGGAAAGGAAGAAAATGAATGGTTACTGTTACTAATATGTATTACATACATGACGGGTTTCATTCATCCAGGTCTTGCTATACAGTATCTAGTAGAAATAAGTCTCAAGAAATATTCAAAACATTTCAGTACTCATTTGAATGGCTTTTAACATATGTGACACATTATTTCTTTTAGCCCAACAGGTGAAAATTCCCAGTTGTCCCCTTGCAGTTGGCAGGTAAGATGTCATTGCTACTTGAGCTGTTTATTAGATTGTATTGTTTATGATTAAAGGGATACCGTCATGGGAAAAAAAATTTTTTTCAAAATAAATCCGTTAATAGTGCTGCTCCAGTAGAATTCTGCACTGAAATCCATTTCTCAAAAGAGCAAACAGATTTTTTTACAGATTGACAAAATGTCTAGCCCCATGTCAGATTTCAAAATTGAATATAAAAAAATCTGCTCTTTTGAGAAATGGATTTCAGTGCAGAGTTCTGCTGGAGCAGCACTATTAACTGATTCATTTGGAAAAAAATTTTTTTTCCCATGACAGTATCCCTTTAAGGACAGATGTAAGACTTATTTCATTGATTTAATTAATTACCTTGTTTGAACACAGTAATTTGCTATAGTATATAGTATTTTTTTTTTATAATTTAATATATTTGATGCTAAACTTATACTAGACTTATGCTGTTGATCAGCCGTTTCTCGTTTAAATTCTGATATCAGACGTAGTTGGGAAACTAGTCATTTAATGTTGTAATGGTAGTCCCAGACATTGGCTGTAGCCTTAGAGGACATACATGTCTGGAGATGCATTTTAAGCTCTTATCTGTTTTAGGGACCAGAAAAAGATAATGCTGATGTAGAAGGGGGTACCGCAGGTTGCCAGATCGAGGAAAGACGGAGGTCCAAGCAGACCAGGAAAGAGTATTTTAAGGTAATGAATTCATGGTGTTTAACTTAACTGATATATAGAGATAAACAATTCCCCTCCCTTACCTTGTTTTATTGTGCATAGTGGGTGGTTTAATTATTGTCTGGAAAGCAGAGGGACTTTAAAGGGATACTGTCATCCCTTTCAAAACGCATCAGTTAATAGTGCTGCTCCAGCAGAATTCTGCACTGAAATCCATTTCTCTTATCCATTTCACTTCTTTGTGGAAGTTCATATAGTGTTTATGACGGTGATAGTTATTTTATAACAAACTAAAAATTGACTTAAAGGTAAACTACCCATTTAACAAAAGTCCAAACTGAATGAGCTTATATCAAAAAGGGTGGTATATTTTCTATTTACAAAATTTACATCTTTGTTGTCTAGATGGGGCCTCATTTAGGCACAACCTCTCATATGTAATAAAATGGCACTAAGTTTGCCCAGGAGCAGTAACTTATAGCAACCAATAAGATGATTACTTTTGAACAGGTGACCAGCAAATGCTTCCTGATGATTGTTTGCTACGGGTTACTGCTACTGGGCAAACTTAGTGCCTTTTATTACATAACCCCCAAAGGCTTTTGTAAGGCAAGAGACAATTGGTTATTTATAATTATGTATTCATTACAATCTATCTGCATAGACGAATCAGTCTTGGTCTAGCGTACAATTTCAGATATGATTGACGTCTTTAAGGGGGTGGTTCATACTAAGAATCAATAATAAATACTAACAATACAACAGATATTTCACCGATGATATTATGAGAAACGCTGAAATGTGTTCTTCGAGGTAAATTGATAGCTATGGGTAGCAAAAAGAAAAAGATAAGTTAATCTATTGACGGAAATATCATACTTGGAACAATCACACAAAGACAACATTGCTCAGAAAAAATGTTAGTTACACTAGAAAGCAAAATGTTACAGCTCCGAGCCTTACTTAAAGGAGAAGGAAACGAAAAAAATATAACCTCCATTTTGTGCGTCATCAGGCCCCCTTCTGAAACGCCGCAATGAAAACTGTAATTTCATAAGTTTTAGCTTTAGAGTTAACAATAAAGGTATGCTTCTTTTAATTTTTTTATAATAAATCACTGCAGACCTCAGTCAGATATACCCGTTGGCTGGATTGCTTTTTATCTTTATTAACAGCTTAGCTCCTCAGCTCCTGCGCTTGCTCGCTGACAAGCTGTAAATTTAAACCAGAGTGAGCGCAGGAGCTTTAAACCTCACTGAGTGTCCTAGGAAGCAGGATCGCGATTGGAGATAGAATGAATGAGACCGGGGCAGAGAGGTCAGTGATGACGTACGGCTCCATCACGTGACCACAACGTCATCTCTACCAAAGGAACACATCAGATTCTAGTGCGCAGGGCACTGCTGCTAACTATTGTGCATGCGTGTGCCCTATTCAGAGTGATTTTCGGACTGCGAACTGGGTATGATTTTATATACATGTTTAAACTTTTTTTTTTTTAAACGATTGCAGCCATTATATTGGGGAAGAAACTAATGAGGGAATGTACTACGTATTGGGAGACAAATGTAACAAACATTTTGCAAGGATAATTAAAAAAATCCAACCACAAACACACATTATGTCTATAAAGATAAGGAATACTAGACACACTGATACTAAGGCCTTCCAGGAATATTACCAAGCACTATATAAACTAAAGACCTCATCTCCCAGAGAAGGAACTTTAAATTAAATGGGCAATTAAAGTAAAAGGTCTAATTAGAAATGGGAAAATCATTCCCCTTGCAGAGATGCAAAAGAGATGGGGACAGCATCCTAGGGATATATGGGGATATAAGCAGCTTCATGTATTCATTCAGTCAATTGCAAATAAAGACTGGAACAGACCTGAGACGCTGGGAAACATTATTATCCTCTCTGACTGAAGCAAGAATAAAAAGACTCTGGAGACGGTTTTACCAGTTATTGAAGGCCACTGAAACAAGTTAGGGGTAATTTCCAAACTCCTACGCAGTGTTCAAAGATCAAATAAAAGAGCCATCCTGCCGTGTTGCAGAGATTAGAACACACATTTTAAAAGCAAGAATAAAAAGACTTTGGAGACAGTTTTACCAGCTATTGAAGGCCTTTTGGAAAATTTGGAAAACAGTCAATTGCAAATAAAGACTGGAACAGACTTGAGACGCTGGGAAACATTATTATCCTCTCCAACTGAAATAACTAAACCCCTCTCTCGATTATATAAATTGTTAACTGAAACAATAGCTACATGCCCCGAATCCCAACGTTTAGTGTTGGGAAAAGAGATGAATATTGAGATAACTGATAATATGTGGAAAGATATTCTTAGATCAATACACAAAACAGCGAAAGCTGACAAAACAAGGGAAGCAGTTTACAAATTGGTCACAAGGTGGCACTACACACCAAAGAAACTGAAAAATGGTACCCCAATAGCTCATGGATGTGCTGCAGGTGTAACTCTTGAGGGTACACATACCCATGTGTGGCTTATGTGCCCCAGTCTACAAACGTAGTGTTGGAGATAATAAATAAAGTGACCCAATCTAACTTCAATGTTGATTGTCCTGAGACTATTTAAAGGGGACCTGTCACCCTAAGAAATAATTTCAAATTCTTTTCTATCATGTTAGTTGAGCAAAATAAACTTTACTTACACTGTATTTATTATTTAAATTGTGTTTCCTTCTGTTTTGGAATTATACAATCACAGCAAGCAGGCAGCAGCCATTTTGTGGACACTGTTATTAAGGGAAATTGTTTATCACCCCAAAATCTTGTGTATGAACAAGAATGAGGGACCTAATGTCCATGTGCAGTGCCGTACACAATTATAGAGCCTGAGGAGGGAAGGGGGAGTGTGGGGAGAGCAGTGATATGTAGGAAGTGCTGAATGGAAAGTGAAAGTAATTGACTGCCCCTCCTCTATGCCACGGGCATAGAGGCGGGGCAGGTAATATTTGATTGACAGTTAGATATTTAAACACCTTTATAACAGGTATGGATGTTTTAATGAAAAATATTTTTGGGGTTCCATATTTAATTTGGAAAGAAATTTCATTATGCAGTTTTTTATGTGTAGGTGACAGGTCCACTTTAATTAAACATACACTATGATACTAAGAAAACATTTAAGGACCCACTTACCTCATATCTAGTACAGGCAGCAAAAGCACTTATCCCGAAAAAAGTGGAAATCAGCAGAGGCCCCTCTCACTTAGAGAATGGTTAGCTATAGTGCAGGAAGTGAGACAAATGGAAGACATGACAAATATACTTAACAACCAAAGTAAGAAATACTGGAAAACATGGTATCCCTGGTTGAATTTCATGAAGAAGCTATAATATCATAGAACAGAAATATATTGGTAGTAACGAGGTGCTACTAGGAAAAAGTCTTTCATTTACAAAAACATTAGACTAATTAAATTGACTAATATTTACCCTTAAGATACTGATAAATGAGAATGTATAACATATGAGTATGAACTTGTCGTGAACCTTGCCAACTATTATTTGAGATGTGTATATTCTGGAACATTGTATATTCTGGAACATTGTGAATACCCTTTACGTTAACTTTTAGTATGTTATAGAATTGGTCATCATTATTTTTTTTTTTTATATAGCTTTTTAATATTCCCCCCGTTTCTTCTATTTCCAGCTTTCAAAGGTGGGTCTGACCCTATCTAAAAACAAATGCCCTGTAAAGCTACACATTTATTGTTATTTGCTACTTTTTATTACTCATCTTTCTGTTCAGGCCCTCTCCTATTCATATTCAAATTTAAATTATTTAAATCAATGCATGGTAAGTTAGAGCCTAGCAACCATTGCTGAGATTGCAAACTGGAGAACCGCTGAATAAAAAGCTAAATAACGCAAAATCCACAAATAACAAAAAATTGCAAATTGTCTCAGAATATCACTCTCTACATCATACTAAAAGTTGACTCAAAGGTAAACAACCCATTTAAAATCTTGCTGAGGTATGTATGTATGATTATATGAAATACATCATTTTCCATGAAATTAGGTATATTACCTGGTTGCAGAGACCTTTAGGAACCGACTTATAGTAGTAATGTTAAAAAAGAAAAATATGTAAAAGTACAATAAATGTGAATGAATTGTATGATGTGGAATTTGTATGTGTTTATCCATTTATTGTTGCATGCACTGAAACATTATATGGTCATAATAAAAGGGCCAGCTTTTGGGTAATCACCATGTTAGGGGTAATTTCCAAACTCCTACAAAGTGTTCAAAGATCAAATAGCCTTACCCGTGTTGCAGAGATTAGAACACAAATTTAAAGAGCGAGAATAAAACGATTTTGGAGACGGTTACCAGCTATTGAAGGCCTTTTGGAGAATTCGGAAAACATTTAAAAAGTACAGTAGAACCCTACTTTTACATTTCCAAGGAAGAACTAAAAAGAATGTAAAATTTAGGAAAAAATCTTAAAATCCAGAAGAAATCAGCACAGTGTATGTGAGCCGGACCACAAATAATATGGGAAAACTTAAAAACGGACATAACATAAAGGTTCTACTGTAATATCTATTCTACAGAATATATAGTGAATTTGTGAATGACAGTGTGTGTAAATTTTGCCTATGTCATTTCACTATATCTCATTTGAATCCCACAAATAAGTGGCCATTATGTGTTAACATTTGTTTAAAGTTCCTTCCACCCATTCCTTTCCAACTTTTAGCATGGAGATTTACCTTACTATCCTATATCAATTAGTACGGACACTGCCAATTCTTTCCAATTAGATCCCTAATTTCTTAAAACACACAAGAATTGTTTATTCAGAACCTTGTTTGAAATGTTTCGTTGCTTAAAAGACACCTCTTCTGCCTTTTCTAGCTTTGCTTAAAGGAAAACTATACCCCCCAAACAATGTAGGTCTCTTTTAAAAGATACTGAGTAAAACAGCTCATGTGTAAAACCCTGCTTCATGTAAATAAACCATTATCATAATATTATACTTTTTTAGTAGTATGTGTCATTGGGTAATCATAAATAGAAAATTGCCATTTTAAAAAATAAGGGCCGCCCCCTGAGATCGTACGATTCACTGTGCACACATACAAACCACATGTAAGGTCACATGAGCCAATTAACAGACAGAGTTCTGCCTTTTGCTTCAACACTTCTTCCTGTTACAGTTAGAGTTGTAGTATTTCTGGTCAGGTGATCTCTGAGGCAGCACAGATAGAGTCACGAAATGGTGGTTCAAGGCAAGAGATGTAAAAGGGCAATATTTATGTAAATATATATTCCAGTTTGGTAAGATTCTTTAATATGTCATTCAATTTGATATAAACTATCTGTTGCTTAAGTATTCATTTTGGGGGTATAGTTTTCCTTTAAGGACAACCTTTGAGACCAGTTCATTAATTTCACAAATTTTATATACCGCTTCTTAAATCATTTAATGTTGTCAGAAATCATAAGTATAAGTGTCATCAATTGATTATGAATTAATTAATAAATTGTGAACCATAAATTAACTTAAAACAATGTTAACTTAACCCAAGTAGTAAAGTGCAAGTGCTTGGTCCTTAAAAAATGTATCAGAATTCAATATGCAACCATTAGTTGCTGACACTTGATAAAATTAATTTGTTTATGGTTGCAAAGTGTAAGTGCTTCAAGATGGCTATATATTAATTAATAAATTATAACCACAATTGCTTATAACAAGGACAGGATAATTTAATAAATTATAAAGTGCAAGTGCTTAGTCCTTAATTATCCAGCTCAATTCATTTTCTATTTCCTTATATATCAGTTCATGAATTTACAAAGTGATCTGTGCTTCAAAAATGCCCTGACACGCATTTCACGTTGAAATTTGAAAAAGCCACTGGCGAAACAGGTTTTAGGGCAAAGACTTGACTCTTATTCTTTTAAAACTTATTTTTGTTTGGAGATTTGCGGAAGCCATTTTTTAACGCTCATACTTACCTTTCTTTTATCTCATCCTATTTTCCTTTCCAAGGTCTGTCGGGTTTGCAGTTTTTTTAGAACAGTCTCTTCTAACTAAGATTAGGGAAGCTTAAATTTGAGACCGCAGCCTCCCACTTTGTGGTACTCCCATGGACTAGAAACAAATGAGTTAGATTCTATGGGAGTAACTCCACCAAGTATCTTATATCAATTTCCTGGTTATTAACCAAAGAGTGTCCTGAGAGACAGATAACTATTTCCACAATTGAATTTTTATACCAATTTTTTATTTTTGAAGCACAGATCACTTTATAAATTCATGAACTGATATATAAGGAAATAGAAAATGAATTGAGCTGGATAATTAAGGATATAAAAAATTTGTGAAATTAATGAACTGGTCTCAAAAGGTTGCCCTTAAGCAACGCTAGAAAATTGTTGGAAGGTGGAGGAGGTGTCTTTTAAGCAACGAAACATTTCAAACAAGATTCTTTCTCCTTCTCTTCTTTTTAATTACCTTACTATCCTGTCACAATCATATATGCACAGTATGTTTGTATGATGAGTTATGGTTTGTCCTACAGCTAATTACATTACTAGCTGCTGTTGTGGGTAAAGACTGCTATGCAGTACTGATTAAGAGTAAGTATTACCCACACATTCTGTAGAAGTGGAGTAAGCTTGATTGAAAATACCCTAAAGAAGTAAGTATTGTATAATAGAACTTAAGTTCGAGTAGTAGAATATAGTCAAGATTTAGAAACTCTCTTAAGGTCAAAGGAGACAACGGGGCTTATAAACGGAAGTCATTTTGGTTGTGCTTCCTCAAGGCAAAATGAGAGGTTAACTAATTACAAGTTAACGTTTTGACACGAAACATAACAAAAGTGGTGTAAGTTTGGCACCTTTATTTCCATTATTAACTTAGATGATAGCAAGCATGTCCGCAAACTTTCACATATTTCAGTTCCTTTATTTGAAGGACAAGGAAATGCCAATAAAGACTTTTACTACGTGTTAGGGCACAAATAATAAAGGAATGTCACACACACACACACACACACACTAAACTATCTTAAAAATTATTATGTTCTGAGTGAAATTACTGCTTCTCTGGAATGGCTGAACAACTAATTTGGACATAATGAAAAATAATTGCTTTTTCTTCATTTCAAATGCCATGTGTATGCAGCCAACAATATTTAATAGTATCCAGCCTGTAGTCACAAAACTTAGTTACATTGCATGGAAATAACTTGATTAGGAAAGCGGTACATCTTGGTTATATTGTTTATAATTTTTATAATTCAAAATGAGTGTTAAAATCAGTTTTTGCACATACGTCAGTGAAGGACATTTCGGGAGGGTGTGCAAAGCATGTTCCAGTGATGCTGGATGGCCACTTGTGTTGTGGGATCAACATGGATGGGAAATTACAGACAGGGATGGGACATATTATCTGGAAACCTGCGGTCTAAAAAAAGAAATGCCATTTCCCATATTGAATTTCTTAAAACAAGCAATTCTTCATTCTTCACTGACGTTTTTTCGCCTAGAACTTAACCACAGTAATCTCCACTTGTATTGTTTATTATTCTGTATTTATACAGTGGTGACAATTTTCCACAACACTTTACAATGACTTCTCATCACTTACAAAACTGACTGCTCCAATTTAGCTTGTATAGGGGCTATACAGTAAAAGACTAAGCCTAGGTGAAGTAACATATAGCAGCCAATCAGCTGGTAGGATTCATCAGTAAACCTGTCCTGCACCAATGAGCTTTGTGAGGGTCATTTATTAACAGTGGGAAAATGTGCACCTGGGCAGTAACACATGGAAGCTGCCAAACATTTGCTTTCATTGTTCTACCCGCAGCTGGCTGAAAAAATATCACTGATTGGTGGCTATGGCTTACTGTCTAGGTTGATAAATGAGCCCCAGTGATTTTTTTTTTTTAAAAGTGGTATGTTGCCTATCATTTTCACACACACCTCTACCTACCTGTCTAACTTTTGGCGTATGGATGGAAACAGAGGGGAAAGCCAGCAGGCATGCAAGAGCATGCAAACTCCTTACAGGTAGTGTCCTTGTAAAAGACATTAAGGAATTAAATATTAATAAAAATGAAAAGAATAATTCACCTTTAAGTGACTTGTATTATGTTATAGAATGTCATATTCCAAGCACCTTTGCAAATGGTCTTCAATATTTTTTTTATAGCTTTTACATTTTTTTTGTTGACCCACTATTCTGCTAGCTTACAATGTTGTTATTATGGTTTGTCTGTGAAGGTTCTATTTCATCCAGGTTATAGTATATCTATAGTAATAAATCAAATCAATTGGACTTGTTTTATTTTTTCTCTTGAAGATGTTTTTCTGGTCATCAAGCTGGCTTTCTCAAAAAAGAAAAAGCCAGGCGGATGACTAGTAAAACGTCTTTGAGAAAAAATACAGCCAGCCCAGTTGATTTGACTTATTACTATAGATGATGTGTTATGGTTACTTTTTATTCCTTATCTTTCTACTCAGGCCTCTTCTATGCATATTCCAGTCTCTCATTCAAACCACTGCTTAGTTGAACAGTAAGCTAAATAACTGAAAATCCACTAAACTAATATGTTTTACCACCAACAATTCACTTTCTAGCCAGTGGGAAAGCATTTGAAGGGAATAAGTCTCCCACAGAAGAGGAGAGGTGTCATTGGTGACTAATCACATCTTCCATTGCCCGTAGTTGAACGATTAATAAAGCATGTGCGATTCACTTACTGTACATATCACATGAACTAACTAAAGCGTGGTAGTTTTTTTCTATATTGGCAAGAGCATAAAATGGCTTGGTTAAATGTGCACACCTTTGCATTTTTAACAGTTCTTAAATGCCAGTTGCTTCCACTTTTCAGAAAAAGGTGCAAAGTACATAATGCAAGGGCATAAAGAGCCTTTGAAATGAATTCATGCCTTGAAGGTGAAAATCTAATATGACATTCATCTAAAAAAATGTCTAAATACGATCAATAAAAATTCTGTATTGTCTCTCATATAATCAAGTAACACATCACTATCCCTCTCTCAGCAATCTGACTCGCAGGGGATAGTGAAGAATAATTTGAGTTGTTTTAAGTATAACCATAAATAAAGCTTAAAAATAGGGAAGGCAATATCCTATGTAGCACATTTTAAGCAAATAATTGTAATTTTTAAAATTTTTCCTTTTTCCCTTTAATAATAAAAAAGTACCTTGTACTTTAAAGTACCTAAGCTGTATGAACACATATTGGTGGCAAAACAATCCTATTGGGCTATTGAATTTTGGAGACTTAAGCTATGGTGGTGCAAATAAGCCTTATCTGGAAAACCCGAACTTCCAAATAATAGAACCCATACCTGTACGGGCTACACACACAACTTGCACCTCACACCATTCCGAGCACTGTGTGCATCAACACACTGGAATGTAGGGTATTTATATACAAATTAATGCCAAAAATACAAGACCAAGAACATCAACTCTTATACGTATGCATAGGTACATTGCAAGCATGTTATTTAAATGTATTGATCAAGTGCTAACATATTCCTCAGCACTCGGGGCACACCCTAGGCTATGGATAAAAATATGGTGGATGGTCTGCCAATCTTCATAAATTAGTTTGTGTTAGCTGCAGTACCAGCTGTATACAGCAGATGGAAGTGTTGTCAAGTTACCTGTTAGAATAGGAAAAAAGTATCGCTCTGACTTTTTTTTTTCTCTACAAAATAGTTTGTTTTTCTTTTCTGTTTAGTGCCTTCAACATTTTACCTGTCTGATTGTGTGTACTCCATCCTGTTTCTTTCACTTTTCTTTTCACAGATGATTTACGCATCCTTTTACTTCTTTCCTATTCTTTTTGTTATTTTCCCTTATTGGAACTTTCCCCCTGCACCTTTTATACATTATTTTTCTCTCTTCACTCTTCACCATTATGCACTTGTCCTCTCTCCACTCATCCCATTTAGCATTCCTTGCCTTTTGTCATCATTGCATGCTGTGTCCCCCAAATGCTTCTCTACCGGCAATAATTGGTAAAACCTAAGTGTTACTTCATTAACCGAAAAGCAATACTTTGCATGAGGAACTATCATGAATCATTCAAATTATGGGGAGAATTCAATATCCCTGGCTTGCATGGTAGTCAAAAGAATTAAGTTTGTTTTTTCATTTTTTCTTTAACAGTACAAGTCCTCCCGAAAGTGTTCAAGTGGAAATGAAAATAACGAGGTGAGGCTGTTTGCTAATGTGGATGTTTGCAATGATATGGCTTTTGCCACGATGGTGTTTGTTTCACTTTTAAACATAAATGATTGCTTCTGGTTCTCTACCATAGTGCTGAGGAAGGTTTCTACTGTACCGGTTAGCATTGAACTGAAACTTTTTGACTAAGCCATTCTTTTTGCTACCCCATCCACATTAAGAACAATCATTTTGAATATTAATGAAGAACTGAAGCTTTTAAATGGCAACTAAAAAGCTTCCTGGTGAATTTTCAATTTTTGCAATACTGCCCCCGTCATGCTTCCAGTATTGCTAAAATATTCATCGGTGTTGGAGTGAAATAGCCAAACATGGCAGCCACCAACACAGCTATGTATCACTACAGTTCTGGACATTTCATTGGATTGCTTAGGGAAGGTGCTGGAGGACATATCAACTGGTCCTCAAATAAGAAATACATCAGGGAGGCTTTACTTCCCCTTTAAAATGATTATTATTCTAAAGACCATACCATGCTGATTTAACAAGAGAAATAAGATTGCTTGATATGCATTTGAGTAATTTGACAGTACAGTGCACTGGATATTCTGTAGAGTATACTGTCCTTATTATATATGTTCCAGTGGACTAATTTTATCCTGGCATGCCCTGCTACATCTGATTTGTAATTTTAAAGGAACAGTAACACAACAAAATAAGTGTTTAAAAGTAATTCAAGTATAACGTACTGTTGCCCTGCACTGGAAAATTTTGCTTTAGAAAGACCATTATAGTTTATATGAATAAGCTGCTCTGTAGACATGGGGCAGCCATTCAGTCTGATAAAAGGCACAGATTAGATAGCAGATAAACTATGTAAGAACAAAACCCCTTGTTTTCTACAGAGCGTATCTGCTTGTTAACCTGTGCCTTTTCTACGTTTTTAGATTGAATGGCTGCTTTAATGGCTACACAGTAGTTTATTTATATAAATACACCACTTTTACCAGTGCAGGGCCACAGTCCATTATATTTTAATTATTTTAGGATACTTTCATTTTCTCTATAGGTTACAAAAAGTTCAAATGTTGACAATGATTTTTTTTTTTTTTAATTTTTTTTAATTTTTGTTGTAATAGTGATTTAGACAGATCCGACTGACTGAAGAGAGTGAAAGATTGTTTTTAATTAATTAAGCAAAGTATAGGATGTTGGGAATTGAGGAACCTTTCCTTTTTTGTCTCATTTTAGCATAACAATGATAGTGCCAATGTGTCACCATCATCTCCTGTTTCATCAGAGGTACATTATTATTTTATTTTTTATCTTTCTATTATTTTTTTTTCCTGATTTACAATGTTAAGCGAGATTATAAGATCAATTACTCCATTTCACAAATAATTAAGTTACTGTAATTAGCATGTGTATGAGTGGAATTTGCTGCAGAAAGTCTACTGAAGTTTATTTTTATTCTCATTCATCTTTTATTCTATGTTGGTCTGTAACTAGTCTCGTAAACTACACACATAAATACTGATTCGTAATTGGAGAGATTTCTGTTCTGCTTTTACTGACACAGTAAAAACAGGAGACAGATGTAGTCTAATACAAAATGTTTCATTTAAAGGAACAGGAACTCATTTAAGGAACTTAAAGGAAGAGTAACCCCCAAAAATTAAAGCGTTTTAAAGTACTCAACATATAATATAATGTAAGCATATACTGGTTAAAGCTGTGTGTTTGCTTCAGAAAGAATACTGTAGTTTATATAAATTAGTTGCTGTGTAGCCATGGGAGCAGCCATTGAAACTGCGAAAAAGGAGTAAAAGCACACGTTACATATCACATAACAGATAAGTTCTGTCCAATACAATGGTGTTTTATTTGTTATAATAAGAACTCCTTGGTTAGCACTAATTAGAACTTCTTCAAATGTTTTTAAAAGACATTTTGATATTATCCCTTTAAACAGATCATAAATAGTTTTTATTTAAGAAATGTGGAAACAAAAAATGTGGGCCTGGTGCACAACAAAATGATTTTACCTAAGCTTGATATGCTAAAAAGGGGGTATACTGCAACTTCAATGTATCGATCACTACTTGCATATGTAATTTTTATGTTACTAATGTAGGAGATCAACACAAGATCCCACATAAGTCTTCCAAATAAGGGCTGTCATTGGGTATTGGTAGCCCCTGTGTCCACTTGCAGCCAACAGGAGGCTCTGTTTGGCAATATACATGTTTTTATTGCAACTAAATAGTTACATAGTTACATAGTTACATAGTTAAATTGGGTTGAAAAAAGACAAAGTCCATCAAGTTCAACCCCTCCAAATGAAAACCCAGCATCCATACACAAACCCCTCCCTACTTTTAATTAAAATTCTATATACCCATACCTATATTAACTATAGAGTTTAGTATCACAATAGCCTTTAATATTATGTCTGTCCAAAAAATCATCCAAGCCATTCTTAAAGGCATTAACTGAATCAGCCATCACAACATCACCCGGCAGTGCATTCCACAACCTCACTGTCCTGACTGTGAAGAACCCTCTACGTTGCTTCAAATGAAAGTTCTTTTCTTCTAGTCTAAAGGGGTGGCCTCTGGTACGGTGATCCACTTTATGGGTAAAAAGGTCCCCTGCCATTTGTCTATAATGTCCTCTAATGTACTTGTAAAGTGTAATCATGTCCCCTCGCAAGCGCCTTTTTTCCAGAGAAAACAACCCCAACCTTGACAGTCTACCCTCATAATTTAAGTCTTCCGTCCCTCTAACCAATTTAGTTGCACGTCTCTGCACTCTCTCCAGCTCATTTATATCCCTCTTAAGGACTGGAGTCCAAAACTGAACTGCATACTCCAGATGAGGTCTTACCAGGGACCTATAAAGAGGCATAATTATGTTTTCATCCCTTGAGTTAATGCCCTTTTTTATGCAAGACAGAACTTTATTTGCTTTAGTAGCCACAGAATGACACTGCCCAGAATTAGACAACGTGTTATCTACAAAGACCCCTAGATCCTTTTCATTTAAGGAAACTCCCAACACATTGCCATTTAGTGTATAACTTGCATTTATATTATTTTTGCCAAAGTGCATAACCTTGCATTTATCAACATTGAACCTCATTTTCCAGTTTGCTGCCCAGTTTTCCAGTTTAGACAGATCACTTTGCAAAGTGGCAGCATCCTGCATGGAACCTATAGTTCTGCACAATTTAGTATCATCTGCAAAAATAGAAACAGTACTTTCAATGCCCACCTCCAGGTCATTAATAAACAAGTTGAAAAGCAAGGGACCTAGTACAGAGCCCTGCGGTACTCCACTAACAACACTGGTCCAATTAGAAAATGTTCCATTTACCACCACTCTTTGTAGTCTATCTTTTAGCCAGTTCGCTATCCAGGTACAAATACTATGTTCCAGGCCAACATTCCTTAATTTAACCAGTAACCTTTTGTGTGGCACTGTATCAAATGCTTTAGCAAAGTCTAAGTAAATCACATCCACTGCCATCCCAGAATCGAGGTCTCTACTTACATTCTCGTAAAAAGAAATTAAGTTAGTCTGGCAAGATCTATTACGCATAAAACCATGCTGGCACAAACTCATAGTATTATGATTTGCTATGAAGTCCAGTATCTTATCCTTTATTAACCCTTCGAAAAGCTTTCCTAATACTGACGTCAGACTAACTGGCCTATAGTTTTGAGGCTGAGAACGGGATCCTTTTTTGAATAGAGGCACCACATTAGCAATTCGCCAGTCTCTTGGCACAATACCAGATCTCAATGAATCCTGAAAAATTAAGTAAAGAGGTTTGGCAATCACAGAGCTAAGCTCGCTAATTACCCTGGGATGAATACCATCTGGCCCTGGACCTTTGTTAATCTTAACCTGTTCAAGTCTCTTTTGAATTTCTTCTTGTGTGAACCATGCATCATTAGTTGTATTACTAGAATTGGGAGTGTTAAGAAGGAAACCTTCACTTACTGGTTCTTCATTTGTGTAAACAGATGAAAAATACGAGTTCAGAATCTGCGCTTTTATTTTGTTTTCATCAACCAGCTGATCCCCCTCTGATAGTAAGGGTCCCACCCCTTCCTGCTTCATTTTTTTACTATTGACATATTTAAAAAATAATTTGGGATTTTTTTTACTGCTTGCTGCAATATCCTTTTCTATAGCAATTTTAGCTTGCCTTATAGCTTCTTTGCATGATTTATTGGCCTCCTTGTACCTTATAAATGTTTCGGCTGTACCAGCTAACTTGAAAGCCTTAAAAGCACGTCTTTTCTTACCCACCTCAACACCAACGCTTCTATTGAACCAAAAAGGTTTTGCTTTGCAACGACGTTCCTTGCTTACAAGTGGAATATACTGACAAGTATATTTATTAAGCAGCATTTTAAAGACTTCCCATTTTTGTTCTGTGTTTAACCCTGTGAAAAGCATTTCCCACTTAATATGTTGCAGAGATGCCCTTATACTGTCAAAGTTTGCACGTCTGAAATTTAGTGTTTGTTACTCCCTTATAGAATTGCTTCTGCAACAGAATCTCAAAGGAGACCATGTTATGATCACTATTCCCTAAATGCTCACCCACACAAATGTTAGAGATGAGTTCAGTATTGTTAGTTATTACAAGGTCCAAAAGAGAGTTATTCCTAGTAGGTTCTTGAACGAGCTGGAATAAAAAGTTGTCATTCAGCATATTTACAAACCTACTAGCTTTTTCTGTCTTAGCAACCCCATTACCCCAGTCAATGTCTGGATAATTGAAGTCACCCATAGCAACAACTTGACCCAGCTGTGAAGCCGCTTGTATCTGCAAGAGTAGCTGGGCTTCATACTCGACACTTATACGAGGTGGTTTATAGCATACACCAATGATAATTCTTTTTGATACCTTTTGCCCAGTCGAAATCTCTACCCAGAGTGATTCTACACCCTCACCAGTGCCAGCTATTTTTATTTCTTTAGCGCATGGCTTTAATTCAGGCTTTACATACAAACCCACTCCTCCACCCTTTTTAATCCCTCTGTCCCTCCTAAAAAGGGTGTAACCATTTAAATTCACAATCCAGTCACATGTTTCATCCCACCAGGTCTCAGTGATACCAATTATATAATAATTTTTAGAGCATGCAATTAATTCTAGGTCTCCCATTTTACCTGACAAACTCCGTGCATTTGCCAGCATACAGCGGAGGTTACTACTTTTACTTTTGAAATGTGCATTACTTAGTGAAGAATTATACGTTAAGTTAGTATTATTCTGTTTTCCTTGTAACAGAGGGACCTCCTTAGCTGGTAAACTGTATGCCCCCCTCACTCCTCCCCCATGACCCCTTACTAACCCCACTACCCCGTCTACACTAGCTTCCCCATAATCCTTTATCTCACCCACCCCCCTCTTGCCTAGTTTAAACACTCCTCCAACCTCTTAGCCATTCTTTCCCCTAGCACCGCGGACCCCCTTCCATTGAGGTGCAAACCGTCACGGCTATATAGGTTGTACCCCAACGAAAAGTCAGCCCAGTGCTCTAGGAACCCAAACCCTTCCTTCCTGCACCAAGACTTGAGCCACGCATTAAGCTCCCTAATCTCCCGCTGTTTTCCTAAACTTGCACGTGGCACAGGCAAAATTTCAGAAAAGATTACATTGGAAGACCTTTCCTTGATCTTAGAGCCTAGATCCCTGAAATCATTCTTTAAGGTCTTCCATCTACCATTTATTTTGTCATTAGTACCGATATGCACTAAGACAGCTTGCCTTTAAGACAGGAATTAAAAAATAAGCACCTGCTGGGAGGCCAGTGGGAGCAACATCCAAGGTTGCTACTCTTTGGGGATCACTGATCGAGAGATTCATATTTTGTGACAATTTGCAATTTCTTTTTGAGTTATTTAGCATTTTATTTAGTAGCTCTCCAGTTTGTAAAGTAGGCAATATGGTTGCTAGGGTCCAAATTACCATAGCAACCATGTATTGATTTGAATAAGAGACCTGAATATTAACACGAGTGTGCCTCAATAGAAAGATGAGTAATAATAAGTAGCAATAACATTTTATTTGTTGACTTTCGGAGCATTTGTTTTTTAGATGGGGTCAGTGACCCCCATTTGAAAGCTGGAAAGAGACAGAAAGTAATTTAAAAAACTATAAAAAATAATGAAGACCAATTAAAAAGTTGCTTAGAATGTGCCATTCTATAACATACTAAAAATCAACTAAAATAAATGTTTTAGGTAGGAGAGGTGTGAAGGGTCTGAAGTTTAGCAGAGTTTTGTGAGCTATTATGGAGCAATGATAAAGACTTTAACAGGGGATGAACAAATTGCCTCTTGAGAGAGCAGGAGGATTTTAGCACTAGAGTTTGATTGGCTTAAGGCTGAAGGGGTGGAAGTCTTGGAGACCAGTTAGTAGTATGTTGCAGTGGACTAATTGGGATTCTACTGTTACAGCATTTATTAATCTGAAAAAGTATTTTTAAAAGCTATTGATTGGGAAGGACATGCTTATGGCTCTATATTCAGGGCAATAAGTTGCCGAGTCAGTCAAAATCTGCCTTGGCAATACCTGGCCTTTACTTTTCCATAACCAAGGAACCAACCTTAACTAATTTATTTTTGTTTGTTCTTCCTTTTTGTGAGTTGTAGACTTTTTGTTTTTTTAATTTATCAGCTAGTATATAACATTCCCTCAAAATGAGAGGCTTGTATTTAGAAGTGTGTTAGGAATTTGGTGGAAATATACTGTAGGACAGATACATTATATTTCCATCTAAGGCCAAAAAAATGCAGTGCAAATAATTTCAGATGCCTTGGACATGAAGTGGGAATTATTAGGTCTAATGAGGTAATATGATTTAACAGCTGTAAATACGCCAGTACAGTGCATTATGATGAAGGGTGAGTAAGCTGATGAAATGCAGTGGCCTCCAATTATAGGCTCAAATCATACCTCAAGAAGCTTAAACCGTTGCAATTCACATTAATCCAAATAGGTTAAGCGATAGCAGAAACAGTTGAGCAGCTGTCTGTGTATTGTCTGCTTGAAACACTGGCCAAAACCAACACTCATTTATGTTACTAATGATTTTTCTACCATCTTTGCTGGCATTTTATCTAATGGCAGTGCTCTTGCTTTACCAGAGTCAATAATTTTAATGTTTTATGATTTAGGACTGTGAAAGATCTCACAGCAATTCTCCTATTCCATTTGGGTTAAAGCCAAGGTCAGGTGAGTATCTAACTTTGGCCTTTCTTTCCTATCTTTTTTTTTTTGTATTAACTGTATAGATGGTGTATAATTGACCTAGACCTGTAATAACCCTACCCTACTTAATGTTCTTGTAGGAGGTCCAGATTATGTTGCAGAATCAGCACACAATGTATTTAGAAACAATTAATTACGTTGTTTTACTTACGTTTCACTTTTTTAAAAAAAAAAAATAAAAAATCATATTTTGAAGACCCAAATTTAAAGGAGAAGAAAAGGCTAAAAGTAAGCTTTATCAGAAAGGTCTATATAAATACACCAGTAAATCCTCAAAGTAAGGCTACTCTAAATCTTCTGTCAAAAGAAACATAATTTCTGTCCTTCTATTGTGTACACATGGGCTTCTGTATCAGACTTCCTGTTTTCAGCATAAACCTCCATGGCTAGGGCTTGAGCATGCTCAGTTTGCTCCTCTCTTCCTCCCTTTTCCCTCCTCCCCTTTCCCTCCTCCCCTTTCCCTCTTCCCCTTTCCCTCCTGTAATCTGAGCCCAGAGTGAACAGGGAGAGATTCAGGCATGAAGTGAAGTCACACCAAGCTAATATGGCAGATGCTATCCTAAACAAACAGAGAAAGCCTCTCGAGCTGTTAACTCAGGTATGGTAAAGCATTCTGCAGAATAAATACAGTGTTATAACTTACACTATTGTGGCTGATCTATTGGCAATAAACTGTTTCGGTAGCTTTCATTCTCCTTTAAATAACATAGGGCCGACCTGTAGGTTAAGAATACCTGATCACCCCACTTTGCACAGTTTTTTTCATTGAAATGCCTTTTGTGAAATCAAAACCACGTTTGCTGTATCTTTAGAATAATTGAAATTATGTTCTGTTACAAGGTAAGCCTCTCTTGCAAAAATAATAGCATCAAACCATTTAAAAAGTGATATTTACTTTTAAGATGCATTTTTAAACTTTTGATTTGAAGCTAGAGTGCTTTTAATTTTAAACCAGTGTTTCATAGTACAGGTATAGGATCCCTTATCCGGAAACCCGATATCCAGAAAGCTCCGAATTACGGAATGGCTGTCTCCCATAGACTCCATTTTATCCAAATAATCCAAATTTTTTAAAATTATTTCCTTTTTCTCTGTAATAATAAAACAGTAGCTTGTACTTGATCCCAACTAAGATATAATTAATCATTATTGAAGGCAAAACCAGCCTATTGGGTTTATTTAATGTTTAAATGAATTTCTACTAGACTTAAGGCATGAAGACTCAAATTACAGAAAGATCTGTTATCCAGAAAACCCCAGGTCCCGAGCATTCTGGATAACAGGTCCCATACCTGTACTGTGCTGTGCCTTCATAATACTGTGCTGTGCCTTCAGGGGCTAATTTTCAACTATCCAACATTCTTCGACTCAATAATATGACCATGCTGATGTCATACCATTAAAAGAGAACTGTCATTGATAGAAACATGCACACAAGCTTTATTGTATTCCACAATTTTTTTTAAGATATAAAAGGTTTAGTAGTGTGCAACCTAAACCCAATATTTTTGTACTCCAAACTCATGAGTACCCCAGTAAGAGCAAATGAAATCTGTTAGCAACTCTCTCTCGTGAATGCGTTATTTGTGAACTACAACTTGCAATAAAATCCATGTTCCAAAAAAAATAATTGAGCATTCAAACCTTTTCAGCCAATTTACAATAAGATATTTTCCTCTCTATTCAGAGTTGAGAGCTTTGTGTAATTTGCAGCTTTCTTGTCAACCATAAAGATTTTCAGAAATAATTAGCTTTATAGAACAGCAAACTGAAATCACTGCCTGACATTCCATGTGGTGGTGGGGCAGTTCTAGAGACTTTATACTTGATAAAGGGCCTAGCCTGAAACATGTAGTGTGTATTCACTCCTACAATAAACTAAATTGCAGTCAAAGTTTACTGCCTTGGACTTGTCCTACACAAATAATGTATTTATGGATTGATTTGATTGGGATATCAGCACAGGATACCCTATGGACAAGCCTCTAATTGCAATCGCTGAGCTACAGCAGTTCTGATTTGTCTGGACCAAAACCAGACTGGTGCCAACCCTACACACTGATATCAAAGTTAAGCTTGCTTCTCTTCACTTTGATATCAGCGTGATGTAGGTTTGGCAACCTTTATCAAGTATAAAAAAACAGATATGGCACATATACTCTAAAAACGGATGACATGGGGCAGGTTTCAAATTGGAAATTCAAATTTTCGAGTTGGATTATTGGTCAAAACTCACAAATTTGAGTTGGGATTAATCGAATTCCAATTTTATCATACATGGACCCTGGAAACAATTTGAATTTGACTGTTTGTCACCTAAAACCTGCCGAGTTCATGTAGAAGTCAATGGCAGAGGTCCAGTGACCCATTTGAAGTTATTAGCCTTCCTGACGTTCAATATTTGTTTGAATTTTAGAGGTTCAAATCTTTTCTTAAATAACCTCCCTGTCGAATTGTGAGTATATTCGAAGAGTAAAAATGTATAGTTTTCCAAAATGAGCTGCTTGTTCCTACAAATACTCAAAGCAGTGGCTGGTATGGACCGGTATAAAAGTAGTGAAATGTATCTGGATATGGTTGCTCAAAAAGCTTTTACATGTTGGACATCCCTAAGCTTGAGGAAAATTAAAAATATATTATATGAATGAAAGGGTACGAGAACATATTGGGGATATTCAAACATGGAGTTCCCATGTAGCTAATTTACTTGTGTTTTTCAGCTTTTAGCCGTTCTTCAAGGCAAGATTATAACTCAATGGATCCAGGATTTACGATGAGGAGGAAGATGGAACATTTACGAGAAGAAAGGGAACAAATAAACCAACTCCGTAATGTGAGTCAAATATAGTGGCAGTTAGGGGAGTTCCTTGCTCTGTGTTCCATACTAAGATGTGGATTTACCCTTTACACTTATAACTGTAACTATTGTGTAGTTAGTGGAGAAGGACTGCTTGAATACAGTATGTAAATAAACCGCCCATCAATAACATTTGCATGTTACAAGATCTGTCACCGTGGGCATAGCATGCCAGAATTCAGGAAAAGGACATAATACTGGCTAACTATGGTATTTCAAATGTAACATGTAGTTGCTGCACAAAGCACATATATGTGAGAGATATCTTTGTTTAGATAAGTATAGTCAAGCGATATTTAGCAACACTAATATGTGCATAAATAAGACTATTCACATGTCTTTGCTTTTATTGATATTTTATTATTTGACATAGTTTTAATGTAACAAATGGACTCAAAACCGCTAGATTTGAATTATGTTCTAACTTTGTACTAAGTTACATCTGTTCTGCAATCACACTTTAATATGCTGTCATTATTCATTGATCTGTTTGGTTTACAGTGCAGCTGCTGATTGTTTACTACAACATCCTCTTCTGCCTTCTACTGTATTTTAGGACATCATGCCTAAATATCACCACTGCTAACAACTGATTCAGTTACAAAATTGCTGAAAAATACATTGCTGGGTGCAATTTTGTATGCATGTAGGGTTACAGAGTAAGCGATCTAGCTCTATGGCAATGGCGTACAGGGCATAATAATCAAAGTCCCCCCCCCCCCATTCATATATTTGTTACGGCAACCTAAAAGCCTGCAATTGGCATTCGTATAGCTAAAAAAAACATTACAAGGAGCATTTCTGAACTTTCCTGTCAATAAACTGCATCAGTCCTTAACCTTTTACTGTAAGGTGCTGACTTCCTTTTGTGTATGTGGATACAGCTAAATATCACGGCATAGCATGGTGACAGTAATACTTATTACTGAAAAATTCATTTATTTTACCAGAATCTCGAGTCCAGGCTGAAAGTTATTTTACCAGAGGACATTGGTGCAGCCCTAATGGATGGAGTTGTGTTGTGCCATCTTGCAAATCATATACGACCTCGTTCTGTTGCAAGTATTCATGTCCCATCACCAGCAGTGGTATGCACTACTTCTTGTTTCTTACATCATTTTAGATAATTTCATATCTTTTTTTTTTTTTTTTCTCTCACAGGTACTGAAATGTAATATTCTGTGTGATATAACCGGTTCCAAATGCTGCCTTATGCGTGCCTTCAGCTCTGCCTTTGTCCATGTAAGGTGGATAATTAGTATAAGCAAAAATAGAGCCAGCACTCGCAGATTAACTGCAAAAAGTTTTATTCCACGATATGTTTCGGGCAAAGCCCTTTTTTAAGTGATACCCACAATGCACCCAAACGTATGTTAAAATTGAATATTATTTACACAGCAGACCTTAGAACATGTGTTTAGGTTCAAAATCACCTAAACATAAGAGGGACCCATATCCTTGTATACACAATATTTACTTGCAGTACCCTTAGGTAAAATGTTACTAAACTAAAGTGGATGGTTATGAAATATTTTTTTCATATTTTTTTCATATTGTTTCATGTGTTTTGTTTTTAAGCCTAAACTAAGTATGGCAAAATGCAGGCGAAATGTTGAAAACTTCCTCGAGGCTTGCAAGAAACTTGGTGTTCCACAGGTGAGATTATTTTCTTTTCTCCAGCAAATATCGTATATTGCCTTCCCCAGAGAATTTATTACTGTAATTCTACAACTTCTATAACAGTTTCCCTTAGTGGTCGCTATTCTTTTTCTGTGTTTCCCTTCTTTGCATGGTCCCATCATATTAATTTGTGGCAGTACAGACTTTTGCATTATCATCATCATCAGATATTTATTTTTGTCCTTTTATTTGTACCCCACAGGACCGTCTTTGCTTGCCACATCATATCTTGGAAGAGAGAGGTTTGGTGAAAGTTGGTGTCACAGTACAGGCGCTTCTAGAATTACCTTTACTAAGAGCATCACAACTTTCTTCAATTTAAAATGATGAAATAAGCACTGACATTCTAATTACTCATTTTCAAGCCTCAAAAGTCAAATCTCTGTATTAATTCCTAGGACAATTCTTGTAAAATCACGCAAGTTAAAATGTGCACTGTGCACAGCTACTGTACCATTTAAGTGAAAATTCTTATATTTACCATTCAAAGCCCACATTTTTTAAGTCACCATCAGTTATACCGAATTGATTTAAATTTTTAATCCAAATAGTTAATTTCTTAATATATATTTTCTTGACACCAAATGCAAGGTTTTTTTTGTTGGTTGTTGAAGGGACACTATCTCTTGATTTTCCTATATAGCCTTTAAATTTAAATGTTTGTTTTTATGTTTAGTATTATAAAAAAAAACATATAGCATTATGCCACTGGGTGTAGAATGCAGTGAAATCTAACAGAAAACATTTCTGTTGAAGTCCTTGTAAAAGTGACATTGCTGCAAAAAGCAATAAATGTCATTAAAGGGGTGGTTCGCCTTTAAATAGATACTGACCCCAGAAATTAAACTCTTTTTTTACATCTATCATAATATTGCCTTTGAAAGCTACTTATAACTTTGCCATAAAGTATTTGTACAATGCTTTTACATGACCTGTCTGCTGTCCCATGTTCCTGTATGAGGGGGCTGCCATATTTGTGCAGCAGGAGTCTGTTAGCATTAGAAACTTTAACTGACAGGCTGAGATGGGACAGTCAGGTTGGCAAAACAGTCTGGTTTAGAAACTTCAACTAACAATAACTTAGATAAACAAACCCCTTGGCAAAAAACATCAACATAACCTATAGGTAACTTTTTTTTCTTTAAGTAAACTTTTAGTGTGTTATAGAATGGGTAATTCTAAGCAACTTCATTATTTATTTATTTTTTTATAATTTTTGAATTATTTACTTCTTACTCTTTCCAACTTTCAAATGGGGGTCACTGACCCTATCTAAAACCAAATGCTCTGTAAGGCTACACATTTTATAGTTATTGCTACTTTGTTATTATTTATCTTTCTATTCAGGCCCTCTCCTATTCATACTACATTTTGTAATTTAAATCAGTGCAGTAATTTGGACCCTAGCAACCAGATAGCTGAACTAGCAAACTGGAGAGCTGCTGAATAAAAAACAAAAAAGCTAAATAACAAAAAAAAACTAAAAATAATAAATTAAAACCAATGGCAAGTTGTCTTAGAATATCAATCTCTATACATGATACTAAAAGTTAACTCAAAGGTCAACAACCCTTTTAACATCAGCCCTTTCATCATGCTTAGCACTCATTTTAAGATAATCTGCAGTATATTAAAGCAGAGACTTCTGATGGTATTGGCACACAGTGTGACTGGTGTTTTCCTTGACATTTTTCCCCTGTTGAAAAAGCACTGGTATCATTGCCTCTCATTCTCAGCAAAGAGAATTACATCTATATACAAGCACAATAATTGATAATTCCCATTGGCAGCAGTGGGATGTGGTGGGGTCAATTTGTGACCTTAAATAGCTAGGGATTCAGCTCAAGCAGCAAAATTTCAGGTTTGAAGAATAAAAGGCATTTTTTTAAATGTACATTTATATATATATTTTTTTTTTGTTTACATTAAATACAGGATAAATCTTAAAGGATAAGGAAAGTTAAGAAGCATCAATAGTTTAAAATCGAAGATATTGTAAATAAAGTATATGGTGTTCTCATACCCCACAATCTACAATAGGACAATCTGTATTGTGTATACTATACTTATAGCTTTCCTTCTACTTTAAGGTGGTTAAAAAGTGATTGTGTCCCTTTAACTATTGTAAATTTTATTTCTCTTTGACCAAACGAACTAAGTTATTGGGGATGCTTTTTTTTCCCATGTATTGTAATTAGGATACTTGTAAAATGTGTGCATTAGTGAATGCTTTGAAGTATTGCCTACACCTTTATTTGGATTTTCTATATATATTTGTAATTTTTTAAGTATTTTTATAGTCTTAAGTTTGTGCCAAATTTTCTTTCAGTTGTAGACTGTTTACATGTGAAGTGCCTGTATAAACTACCTTTTCAAATTTGACATTTCTGAAGAGTAGATTTAAACTGTGGTCTGCACATAAATAGGCTTTCACCTTTTCTTTGTTAAAAAATATGTTTCAGCTATTTTAAGATGGAACAGGGAAATATTTTGGGTTCAGTTTCAAGGAATATGCAGACATATAGTTAGCTCCCTTACTGCATCCAGCTTTCATTTTGCATGCGTTTGTTAGTGTTAGGCAAAATGTGGCATAGTTATCCAAACTGTGAAAAACACAACTGCTTTTTCAGAAGCTGACCTAAAAACACCAGCTGTGCTATCATGTAACCACTGAGCTGCAAAAGGGAATATATATTTTTTTCATTCCCAGGACCCTATTTGCCTACGCAGGCATGGTTAGAGGTCTGTATCTAAATAAATAATAAACAGCCCGCCCAAATAAGAAAAGCTTTTGTTATAACATTCTGTTCTTACGTTTTCTTTTCTTCACTACCTTTATACTTTTTGGTCTTGGGTTGTGATAGTAGAGAGCTGAGGGATTTCTGACCATGTTTTCTTTTCTTATAAGTAATCTCTGCATAGAGAACCAGACCGGTTCATTTGTATCGGTAAATATGCAAGTTGAAATATGGCCATTTAATTAAAAAAAACATTTATAATGATTTTCCAGTGCTACTTAAAGTAGAAGGAAAGGTTGTCCCTTAGGTAAATATATATGATCACTTGGGGGTGCATAACATTTGGCACCCCCAAGTAAATAGGCCTTTCCTTCTCCTTTAAAGACTTAAAGGGGTAGTTCATCTTTAACTTATCTTCTAGTGTGTTATAGAATGCCAAAGCAGCTCTTTAATTGGTCTTCATTATTTTTTTTTTGTTAATTATTTGCCTTCTTCTTCTGACTCTTTCAAAATCTTTCAAATGTGGGTCACTGATCTCAGCAGCCAAACAACGGTTGCTTTGCGAGGCTACAATTTTATTGTTCTTGTTACTTTTTATTACTTGTTTTTCTATTCAGGTCCTCATCTAGTCATATGCAGTCTGTTATTCAAATCACACCCTGAGCAGCCAGATAAGTGCTGAAATTCCAAACTGGAGAGTGGCTGTACAAAAAGTGAAACAATTAAAAAAAAAAAAAAAATACAATTAATAAAAATGAAGGCCAATTGCAAATTGATTATTACTCTTGACCTCCCACTAAAAGTTGACTCAAAGTTGAACTACCACTTTAATGGTTTGTTTTGTTGCTATATTATTTATTTTAAAATTATTTATATATTTCAAACACATTCCACTTCAAAAGATTATGCACCATTTGCATCAGTTCCTGCCTGGCACGTATAATCTAAGATCCCTATCATAATCATACACTATGGCTCATTTTGTCAGGAGCCAAGTAGCCTTCCACTATGTTTTTTGCTTTTATACACATATTGCATATCAGTTGGTTACAATGATTTAAATTAGATACCATTTGTAAATCTTTAAGTACAATAGAGCCAATGCCATATAGACCCTGCATTCTATATAAAAGCAGCCTCAATAACAAATCCAATACCTTTTTTGCACAAATTTAAGGCAAGACACAAACATGTCTGTAGTGTATCCATTCATTTACTCAGACTAATTAGAGGGTGTTGCTGCCTCTTCTTATCGAAGTCACTGAGAGACATTCCACTTTTAACTCATAATACTTAGAGTTTGCATATTACAGGTACTGTTAGGAGCTTCTCATTAGACTGCAATTCCCTGCGCTTGGTTGATAATATTTTTCCAAGAACATAATTGTGGTTTTTGGATACCATGGACTAGAGACAATAAAACACATTATTATATAGACAATAATGGAATTAATTAGATCTCTCTCATACATTCTTATCTTATAGGAACATAAACCCTGTACATTTTTATATTCTTCTAATTTATTAGGTCATCTATATTTCAAAGCCAAGAGCTGTATTCAGAATAGCATGTCACCATTGTGTTTTTTTTCTCTCTTATGGAATGACATGTACAATAAACCTGGAGATCAACTTTAATTGGATTTTTCTTTCTTATACTTCAAGAACTGACTGTATTTCAAAATTGCTGGTATGAATTAAAATACAACAAAGGGATGCTCTGCTTAGGGCTTTCCAACTCTCTCTTGGGCCAGTTAGCCCCTGATCTGTCCAATAAGATTACTGCTGTTTTCTTTTGGTATAACTAGCTGGTCTATTATATTTATGCTACATTTCATATGTAAAGGAGTTGATACTTACATTTCTGTGTAATATAGTGTGCCATAAAAACTGATTTCCCAAATGTCGTCATGTATGAATGGTATAGAAAAACCATAGAGGTTATGGTGAGAAAGGCTAGAAGGAACTGAACTTTGCAAGAAATGCAGAAAGCCTTCTGAAAACAGAAGATATTTGCACGGCTCTTGCTATATTTATTCATATTTAACCCATTATCCAGGGAGCTCCAAATTACAGGAAGATCATCTCCCATGTTTTAAGCAAATGATTTTTATTTCTTTTAAATAATTCCCTATTTGTCTAATAATATAATAATAATTTTAATAATATAACCGTAGCGTGTACTTGATGGTGACTTAGCTGCATGAATCCATATTCTTTTGGGTTTATGTTTAAATGACTTTTATCAGACTCCATAATTTAGATCACTATGCATTATCTAGAGAACCCAAGGTCCCAAAAATTGTGGATAATAAATCTTGCATCTGTATTATACAAATTATACAAAACCAGGCCACTTCAGCTGAGGCCAGTATTAAAGATGCACGGTATAACGTGTTGAAAAGTCCTTCCATAAGTTACACAATTAATACAGATGGCTTATTATAAGTGTGCTTTCTATAGGACATGCTTACGGTTCTTCAGTGAACTTCTTTGGACTCCATATGTATAATTTAGTAGTAGTTTAACAGGCACCACGTCTTTTCCAAGTGACAGTTGCTTGACAAGCCTTGCACCCATGCTTTTAGTAGATTGCCACATACAGATGGAGCCAGAATAGATTGTACGTTTGACGCGCTGTAACGGATCAAGATAAATGCGCTGTTCGCACTAAGCGCAGGGAAACGCACAGTCCCAGCGTATAGAAAGGATTGCTCTTAAATTTTAAATAGGTGCAGTTCAAGCAATGGACACCAGGTGGCGCCTGAGCTATTAGAAGCCCCATAAGCAGCACCTATAGTGTAGTGGTTAAGGTGTAGGTCTAGGAAATAGAGGGAAATAGAGGGTTATTAGTTTGAATCTGCCCACCATTATTTTTTTTTTTTTAATAAGCGTTATATTATTTGTTTTTGCTACAAAAAGGCAGAGATCATTTCAGAAAGGATCTCTTGAGGGGAAGAAACAGGGCTTCTGCGGGGAAAGTACCTTTACTCTCCTCTTCCTGAGCTGAAATATTTGACTGTAGAGAGCAGAGTGATTTGCAATCACCCTTTTTAGTGATTGAAGTTTTAGGCTTAAGCTTGACATTCTTAGCTAAATGGGTAGCAGTTTCTTATAAGGTAGAAGAGCTAAATTAAGTAGTGACCACAGTCCCCCTTTCCCTTGTGTGCATTTGTTTTTTGTTTTTTTTTTGGGTTCTGTAGCAGCCTGACCAGTGTCTTATATAAAGTGATTCAGCTTTACTCTTGTTCTAAGAAATGGCTCAGTTGGCTAATGCTCTGCTTTATGATACAAAAGGTTGGTGGATCGATTCCCATTTTAGCAGTTTTATAGTCATTAGATTTTTTTTTTTTTTTTCAATTGTAGTGGCAGTTTTGAGTCTTTTAAGGGCTCTTACTCACGAGCGTTTCTTCATGCGCTCCCCTGCGCTCCGTTTGGCTGCGTTCAGCCGCAGGGGAGCGCAGGTCTAGACGCTGTTAATATTTTTCTATGTGCCTGTACTCACACAGGCGCATGTAAGCGCTGAACCATTGAAAAACGCAGAAAAATGCAGCATGCTGCATTTTTCCTGCGTTCAGCGCTTACATGCGCCTGTGTCAGTACAGGCACATAGAAAGACATTAGCAGCGTCTAGACCTGCGCTCCCCTGCGGCTGAACGCAGCCAAACGGAGCGCAGGGGAGCGCATGAAGAAACGCTCGTCTGTAAGAGCCCTAACTGTGATATGGAGTGGGTAAAAACGGTCAGCAACTTCTATTAATAATATTTTACTACATTGATGTATTCAGTTTTTGGGGGGACACAGCCAAATAAATGGAAACAAAAATCAATGGGCTTTTGTGCCAATAATTCTAGGCATTAGTAATTTGCATAGTACTGTATTAATACTTGGTTGAGTACTTTACCCCCTATAAAAACAAATAATAATTATAAAAACAAATACATACATCAATGTTTTATAGCAATATTTATTTATTTATTTATTTATTTATTTATTTATTTATTTATTTATTTATTTATTTTACTTTTTAATAGCTGTGTGTATTAGCCTAAAAGAAATGTTTTCAGCACATGCAATAGATCAGAGGCTTCATAGCCCTGTGGTTAAGTGACTGGACTTTGAAGATGAAGGTCATGGGTTCAATTCCTCTATTTTCTTTTCCCCCTTCACAATCATGATTTTTTTTTTTTTTTTGGTGTGTGGGACACTGCTAAATGAATGGAAATAAATGAATGGGAGTTGTGATAATAATTATCTTATAAAATGATAAGCCTAAATATGACAATGATTTTTTTTTATGTTATTTTACTATTAGCCTTGAAAAAATGTTTTCAGCCAAAAGGCTTCATAGCATTGGGGTTAGCTCACTGAGCTTTGACACACAAGGTCATAGGTTCTTGTCTTGCATTTTTTAAAAAAAAAATTTGTACTGTTAAATGTTCCACAGACAGCTGCAGCAACCTGCGCTACTAAAGACACAAGAGACTCAGAGAGGGGCCCCGGTCATAACTAACTAGGATTGCAGACACCTGTAGCGCAAAGTAATTAGGGACCCGGCTTACCGGGAACTAGTGTTGCCACCTGCCCGGTATTTTACTGGCCTGGCCGGTACATTTCATGGCTGATCCCAATGTTATTAATAGGGAAAAAAATTAAATATATAAGGGGGAGGCGGCCGACATTGATCCTCTGCTCCCCCCACCACCTTCACTACCAGGGCTTCCTCCAGAAATCACTGACAAGGGAGAGAGATTTCAAATCAGCGGCCTCGTTCTTCACAGACTCGCAAGACTCTTCTTCACGGACTTAGACCCACTAGAACGATCTCCGGAGTCGCTGGAGTCACATTTCCACTGTGCCAGTGCTACGTGCTTCTTACCAAGGACCACAGCTCCTTCACACACTGTCACGATATATGGGATAGAGCCAGGGAGGAGAAATCCAGCGCCAAACGATTGATCGTCACCATTTCTGAAGAGGACAGGAAGTGGAGTTTCAAGTTATTTATTAATAAAGGATTTGCGATTTTAAACTTTAATTTGTGTTTGTGGGTTTTTTTGCCGTATACTAACAAATTTTTTTTAAAAAATTTTGATGTTACTTGTCCTTTAACACAGGGGTCCCTGAACTTTTTTGGACCGGGGCCGGATGCAAAATTTTTTTTCGAGGACCAGGGGGTGGGGTGGGATTGGGGTCAGCGGGGTCAGGTTGTGGGGGTCAGCAACATAGTTGGATGCGCTGGCGTCCAATTCGGGGCGCGTCGGCATCCAATTCGACGCACTGGGTTCAGTGTCCACAGGCTGCTTCTGGGCTGCAGCCCGACAATTGGGGAACCCTGCTTTAACAGACCTTCCCCCCAACAAAAGTCCTACATATGTGAACACTGTAATATAAACAAACCCTGGTGCTTTTTAAATGCAAATGAGATGAGGGCATGTAATTAGTACAAAGCTCCTAGACTCAGTAACTGGAATGCACAATTAAACAATGAGGCAGGAGTGGGGGTTGGGTGTGCTGTACTATACCATGTGCTAAGTAGGGAATTGTCAGACCATTCAAATTAATTTACAATGCCTTCAATTCTTTGAGCAGAGATTCACCTGAGATCACTAAGGGCTCATACAGAGAAGCAGGTTTAAGCTGTATAACAGAGCATTCTGTCCCAGTGGCTGCACAGATCCTATCTGATCCCCATTGTAAGCAGCAGTCCTGTCCTGCTTTATGGCAGCTGAGATTCTATCAATCTGTATAACAGAGCATTCTGTTCCAGTGGGGTGGGGGGCATTACTATGCACATATGCTCATGTTATTGGTGGGGGATGGGGTGCCTATATATTATTTACCTACCAGCTGACATATTTGCAGGCCCCCACGAGACTGAAAAAAGCAGGCTAATGAGGGATGTCACCGAGTAGGCCGGGACTGGCAATCTGTAGGTTCTGACAAATGCCAGAGTCCTGACCAGATACTACAAAAAAGCAAAGCATTGCGTCTGCATGCGACAGTCGCGTCGCGTCGGAACAACGCTGCGACACGATGCGATGTGACAATTCTATCTATAACCTTATTTTTGACGCATGCATCAAATTGCATGCGTTTTGACGCAGCGCGTATTATTGATGTTACAATGGAGTTCAAAAAGTAAACCCTCATCTATATTTAAGGTTTGATTTTTTGTAGTATCTGGTCAGGACTGGGAGTCAAAATAGGCCCAAACATTACCCAACCAGCCCACTAAAGAGTGACTTTCTATAGCTTGTTAGAGAAGCCCCTCCTCTGGCATTTGTCAGAACCTACAGATTGCCAGTCCCGGCCTACTCGGTGACATCCCTCATTAGCCTGCTTTTTTCAGTCTAGTGGGGGCCTGCAAATATGTCAGCTGGTAGGTAAATAATATATAGGCACCCCATCCCCCACCAATAACATGAGCATATGTGCATAGTAATGCCCCCCACCCCACTGGAACAGAATGCTCTGTTATACAGATTGATAGAATCTCAGCTGCCATAAAACAGGACAGGACTGCTGCTTACAATGGGGATCAGATAGGATCTGTGCAGCCACTGGGACAGAATGCTCTGTTATACAGCTTAAACCTGCTTCTCTGTATGAGCCCTTAGTGATCTCAGGTGAATCTCTGCTCAAAGAATTGAAGGCATTGTAAATTAATTTGAATGGTCTGACAATTCCCTACTTAGCACATGGTATAGTACAGCACACCCAACCCCCACTCCTGCCTCATTGTTTAATTGTGCATTCCAGTTACTGAGTCTAGGAGCTTTGTACTAATTACATGCCCTCATCTCATTTGCATTTAAAAAGCACCAGGGTTTGTTTATATTACAGTGTTCACATATGTAGGACTTTTGTTGGGGGGAAGGTCTGTTAAAGCAGAGTTCCCCAATTGTCGGGCTGCAGCCCAGAAGCAGCCTGTGGACACTGAACCCAGTGCGTCGAATTGGATGCCGACGCGCCCCGAATTGGACGCCAGCGCATCCAACTATGTTGCTGACCCCCACAACCTGACCCCGCTGACCCCAATCCCACCCCACCCCCTGGTCCTCGAAAAAAAATTTTGCATCCGGCCCCGGTCCAAAAAAGTTCAGGGACCCCTGTGTTAAAGGACAAGTAACATCAAAATTTTTTAAAAAAAATTTGTTAGTATACGGCAAAAAAACCCACAAACACAAATTAAAGTTTAAAATCGCAAATCCTTTATTAATAAATAACTTGAAACTCCACTTTCTGTCCTCTTCAGAAATGGTGACGATCAATCGTTTGGCGCTGGATTTCTCCTCCCTGGCTCTATCCCATATATCGTGACAGTGTGTGAAGGAGCTGTGGTCCTTGGTAAGAAGCACGTAGCACTGGCACAGTGGAAATGTGACTCCAGCGACTCCGGAGATCGTTCTAGTGGGTCTAAGTCCGTGAAGAAGAGTCTTGCGAGTCTGTGAAGAACGAGGCCGCTGATTTGAAATCTCTCTCCCTTGTCAGTGATTTCTGGAGGAAGCCCTGGTAGTGAAGGTGGTGGGGGGAGCAGAGGATCAATGTCGGCCGCCTCCCCCTTATATATTTAATTTTTTTCCCTATTAATAACATTGGGATCAGCCATGAAATGTACCGGCCAGGCCAGTAAAATACCGGGCAGGTGGCAACACTAGTTCCCGGTAAGCCGGGTCCCTAATTACTTTGCGCTACAGGTGTCTGCAATCCTAGTTAGTTATGACCGGGGCCCCTCTCTTGCAGGCCCGGACTGGCAATCTGTGGGTTCTGGCAAATTCCAGAGGGGCTGCTATAAGGTCCCATAGAAAGTCAGTATTTAGTGGCTGGTGGGGTCTGTTTGGGCCTCTGTGTAGGCTGGTTGGGCCTGTTTTACCTGAAATGCCAGGGCCTATTTGGACTCTCAGTCCAGCCCTGCTCTCTTGTGTCTTTAGTAGCGCAGGTTGCTGCAGCTGTCTGTGGAACATTTAACAGTACAAATTTTTTTTTAAAAAAATGCAAGACTAGAACCTATGACCTTGTGTGTCAAAGCTCAGTGAGCTAACCCCAATGCTATGAAGCTTTTTGGCTGTTATGGCTGAAAACATTTTTTCAAGGCTAATAGTAAAATAACATAAAAAAAAAATCATTGTCATATTTAGGCTTATCATTTTATAAGATAATTATTATCACAACTCCCATTCATTTATTTCCATTCATTTAGCAGTGTCCCACACACCAAAAAAAAAAAAAAAATCATGATTGTGAAGGGGGAAAAGAAAATAGAGGAATTGAACCCATGACTTTCAGCTTCAAAGTCCAGTCACTTAACCACAAGGCTATGAAGCCTCTGATCTATTATGTATGCTGAAAACGTTTCTTTTAGGCTAATACACACAGCTATTAAAAAGTAAAAAAATAAAATAAAATAAATATTGCTGTATTTAAGGTTCTATAAAACATTGATGTATGTATTTGTTTTTATAATTATTATTTGTTTTTATGGGGGGGGGTAAAGTACTCAACCAAGTATTAATACAGTACCATGCAAATTACTAATGCCTAGAATTATGGTCACAAAAGCCCATTGATTTTTTTTCCATTTATGCTTTTTCCACACCTGTACCGCAGCAACAGCGAGAGGAGATCGGCCAGGCAACAACTGACAGAGGGGTCGGAGCACAAGAGCATGGTGTCCCCCAAGCACCAGCTTACCTGCAGTACTGCAGGTGGAAAGAGCTCTCGGCCCCCCATTCTTCTTGGAATCCGATCTGGGGGGTTGCGGGGGGCTCTTGCTGTTATTGTTACCCATGTTGAAGTACTTATTCAGCCATTTAGCCATGATCGGCCGCTCTGGGTCCTGTAGGCAGGGCCGCCATTAGAAATCACGGGGCCCTGTACAACAAAATTTTTGGGGCCCCCTGGGCCCCGCCCACACTGACGACCAAGCTCCGCCCCATATCCCGCCCACATCGCAGTTAAAAGACCACACAGACATCAGCGCTAAAAAAGTAACCCCCCCCCCACACAAGTTGTAAAAAGCTATTGATGGTCAGGGCCCCCTTATAAAAATTAAAATTTTTTTTTTTTTAAAAACATTGGTGGCAGGGGCCCCCTGTTAAAAAAAACTTGGGGCCCCAACAAAAAAAAATGTAAAAAAACCTAAAAAATAAACAAACATTGGTGGCAGGGGCCCCCTTCTAAGTTAAAAACAAATTGGGGCCCCAAAAAAAAATTTGAAAAAAAATTAATTTTTTTTTGAAAAAAAAAAAAAAACATTGGCGGCAGGGGCCCCCTTATAAGTTAAAAATAAATTGGGGCCCCAAAAAAAATTTGAAAAAAATTAATTTTAAAAAAAAAAAAAAAAAAAACATTGGCGGCAGGGGCCCCCTTATAAGTTAAAAACAAATTGGGGCCCCAAAAAAAAAATTTGGAGAAAAAAAAATTTTTTTGAAAAAAAAAAAATGGTGGAAGGGGCCCCCTTACAAGTTAAAAACAAATTGGGGCCCCAAAAAAAATTTAAAAAAAAAATAATTTTTTTTTGAAAAAAAAAAAAAACTGGTGGCAGGGGCCCCCTTACAAGTTAAAAAAATTTGGGGCCACCAAAAAGAAAATTAATTTTTTTTTTAAAAAAAAAAACCCAAAAAAAAACAATGGTGGCAAGGGGCCCCTTACGAGTTAAAAAAAAAATTGGGGCCCCAAAAACAAAAGTTTTAAAAAAAAAGATTGGTGGCAGGGGCCTATAGAATATTAAAATAATACATTGGTGGCCAGGGGATTAAAAAAAAAAAAACACAAACTGGTGTTCAGTAGAATTGAACTCATGGCTTCAGTACTTCAACTTCGCCTCCTTTCGTGACTTCGGGTCTTTTCACCGCTTCAGGACTTTGGCTTCGGCTGTTTTCGTGACTTCGGGTCTTTGCGCTGCTTCAGGACTTCGGCTTCGGCTGTTTTCGTGACTTCGGGTCTTTTCGGCGCTTCGTGACTTCGGCTTTTTCCGTGACTTCGGGTCTTTTCGTCGCATCGGCTTCGGCTTTTCGGCACTTCCGCATTCGGCACTGAAGAGGCAAGACGTACGGCTCGGGCGCTCGTAAGGGGGGCCCGGATCTTCAAAAAAATGCAGCGCTGCCGGGCCCCCCTTCATGCCCGGGCCCGGTACGCTTGTCCCCCCTGTCCCCCCCTGATGGCGGCCCTGCCTGTAGGTGTGCAGCTGGGCAGCTACTGGCATTGTAGCGTGACTTCCTTCCTATAGGCTGTGTGATGTGACGGGAACAGCCAGGGGAGCTGCGGGAAGGCTGTCCAGCCGAGTTTAATGAATGAAGCCGATAATGGTGATTGGCAAAGGCAGTGAAAATATCAAAAACATAAACCAGCAGTCAGGGGCTCATGTGGAGCTGCAGAGAACCCCCCAACACATACCCAGATGTCAGGATATTTATCGTCCAGGGTGTACTGGGTCCAACAACAGGTGGCCCCAGCAGCTTTGGTCAGAGTGCTTTCAGCACACCTCCCAACATTTTATAAGTAAAAAGAGGGACAAAATTTTTTTCGCATGTAGCATGGCAAATTTTTTTTGACCACACCCATTTTGTGGCCACACCCCCCTAATTACCATGTTCATTTTACAAAATTTGGCCTTATCTAAACTGTTACAATTACTTATTTTCTTAATTCAAAATTGTTACAAAGTATCTTAGTTGCACCTGTTAGCTGTACTGGCCTCTCTGCCAAAAGCCAATTAAGTTGGAAATGTTGTCTCTCTCTCTCTCTCTGGCAGGACATGGGGTGCATTTTATAAAGCAATGTTTATTCTGTTGCTGTGTATATCACAAATCCAATCTATAACAGGAGAATATTTTTTTTGTGCTGTCAGAAATATAAATATTATTTTTAACATGAATAAATCAACTGGTAGAATCTCTAATACATATACTGTGGAACATTTAACAGTACAAATTAAAAAAGAAAAGCAAGACTAGAACATATGACCTTGTGTGTCAAAGCTCAGTGAGCTAACCCCAATGCTATGAAGCCTTTTGGCGGTTATGGCTGACGAAAACATTTTTTCAAGGCTAATAGCATAATAAAATTAAAAAAAAATCATTGTCATATTTAGGCTTATTATTTTATAAGATAATTATTATCACAACTCCCATTCATTTATTTCAATTGATTTAGCAGTGTCCCACACACCAAAAAAAAAAAAATCATGATTGTGAAGGGGGAAAAGAAAATCTAGGATTTGAACCCATGACCTTCAGTTTCAAAGTTCAGTCACTTAACCACAAGGCTATGAAGCCTCTGATCTGGTGCATGTGCTGAAAACGTTTCTTTTAGGCTAATACATACAGCTATTAAAAAGTTAAAAAAAAATAATAATAAATATTGCTGTATTTAAGGTTCTATAAAACATTGATGTATGTATTTGTTTTTATAATTATTATTTGTTTTTATAGGGGGGTAAAGTACTCAACCAAGTATTAATACAGTACTATGCAAATTACTAATGCCTAGAATTATGGTCACAAAAGCCCATTGATTATTTTTCCATTTATTTGTCTCCCACCCCCCACCAAAAAAATATTTTTTTTTAATGTTGGGACATGGTTCATTGCACTGAAAGTGACAACAGAATTTAACTTGGTTTGACTTTGGGGATTGAACACTAAACACACTGGTCAAAGGCAGGGACTTTACCCACTAAGCCACCATATGTAATGTGGTTTGTTATAACTAGCATTTGGTGACATCTAGTGGCCACAACTCTGTATTACATGCAGGTAAACGCGACGCATGAGATGAGACAACGTAGGATTTCGCATTAGCTGCGCTTATCTACCGTTACAGCGCGACAAATGTATAATCCATTCTGGCTCCATCTGTAAGTACTAGGGGCGATGTTAAGTGTTATGTCACCACCTCAAGCAAATCACTTTAAATTGCCTTTTGAAGTTGTCCTTTTTGTTGTTTGTCCTTTGTTATTATGTAATCATTTATAGCTTATATATTTGCTTTCAGTGATCTCCTCAAGATCAATATAAAAACTAAAATGTATTTGTCCCAAACTGAACTTGAGTTAATCCATGTGCACCTCTTTCTCATTATGACTAATTTCAATTAACAAAATATCTCCACTGGGTGGAAGTCAATTTTATTCCAACAGTTTAAATCCCTTACTTTACAGATTAGCCTCTAGCACAATTCTGAATCAAATGTTAATCCTCTTGTAAAAGGTTACGTTTGTTTACCATAACAGAACTACAGTTACTCAGGCAGAGTCTTTAAAGTCCTTGATATTTTTTGGTAAATTTTAAATAATATGGGGCCATATTTGTGTAAAGCACTTTAATGTATGCTTGGAAAGCAAAATGTGCCATTGATTTGGCTCACAGGGTGCTGGAATTTCACATGATTTACCTTGCATGTCTGGGAATGTCTGTCCCCTGCACCGTACCTAAGAAGTGCATTTGTTGATTCATAGGGGCCAGACGGAAGGCATCTATAGGGGTGTAGAAGTGTTTTATGGATGGAACACTCATCTTTCTAGAGAATCAGAGGGAGCCATGGATCCCTAAAATGAAAACTTTAATTGCAGAGTGGCATGTAATTAAATTGACTGATTTTGATAGTGAATGTGTCTGCCAACTTTCCTACAAAGGATATACAGAGGCTTTGCAAAAAACACTATTCTCTAATTAAAAACACTGTTCTAAAACAGTTCTCCAGAAACATTTTTCTTAAAGGAGAAGTAAAGGCTGTATTTCCTTGGGGGTGCCAAAAGTTAGGCATCCACAGGTGATTGTATATACTTACCTCACACCCCAGGCCGGTGCGCCTATCCGCAGAAAACTGCAATATATATATATATATATATATATATATATATATATATATATATATATATATATATATATATATATATATATATATATATATATATATATATATATATATATATATTTGGAACACCACCCCTCGATAGCCAACCAAGGTGCAGGTCTTAATGCTCTATTCTGAAGTACATAGACCTACACTTTTCTCAAGAATGCTTTCCTGCCTGTGTTGATAAGAGACAGCAAGTGTATCACTCCTATACTGAAACCTTATTTGTATGTGCAAAATACAACAGAGACCTGAATTTACTGGCTGCCTATGACAGATGTTAAAAATCCTGGGCTGCTTTGCACCTGACAGTGTTGCAAATTTTTCTTTTACCCGACTTCTTACTTTGTGCATGTTTGAGAATAGTGTCTCTTGCATAAATGACTTGTTTATGAGCATTAGATGTACTCTTGCTCTCGTATCAGAGGCTGTAGTAAATGAGTCCTAGGGGCAGATTTATCAAGGGTCGGATTTCGAAGTTAAAAAACTTCGAAATTCGACCCTCGAATAAGCCAAATTTGATAGTCGAACTTTTCTTTTTGAATTTTTTTTGGCCGTTTCGGTCGAAGTAAAATCGTTCGAATGAAGCGATTTAGTCGATCGAACGATTTTCAAAAAGAAATCCTTTGACTTTTTAAAACTTAGCCAAATGTTGGCTATTGGTTCAAGGAGGTCCCCATAGGCTAACATAGCAATTCGCCAGGTTTAAGGTGGCGAAGTGTCTAAGTTTTTTAAAGAGACAGTACTTCAATTTTCGAATGGTTGAATATTCAAAGTATTTTCTATTCAAATTGAAGTCGAATTTGGCCTATTCGTTGGTCGAAGTACCCAAAAATAGTTTGGAATTTGAAGTTTTTTAATTCGAAAATTCACTTTGACCCTTAGTAAATCTGCCCCCTCTTTTTGAATGAACATGAATTTTTATTTCGGTGCTTTTGTTCTCTTTGCTTAGCTTTCTTTCCCTCTCCTTGGTAAACTAGATATTAAAATATTTTGAAACCAACCCAAAATTTCCATCCAAAACATGAGAAAAGGAAAGACAAGGAGCCCTAACACGGGGAGAACTTCAGTGATTTCCTTAATGGTTACAGATACATCCACTGTGATGTGAAAAATGTCACTTTTCTGATTTCCCTGGTTATTGATTATTTGTGACGAATGTCTTCTCATTAAACAAAATGTAATATTAATCAGAAAAACTTTAACATATAGGGGCAGATTTAGCAAGGGTCGAATTGAAAATTAAAATTTTTGCATTTTTATTGCCAAAACTGTCAAATTCAACTAGGGAATTATTCAAATTCAATTTGAGTTTTTTTTTTAAAAACTCTAATTATATTTTTTGAGATTTAGCATACTGTGGTCTTTTAAGAACTAGAATTTGACTATTCGCCACCTTAAACCTGCCAAATTGCTGTTTGTCAATGGGAGACGTCCTGGGATCAATTCGGAGTTGGTTTCAGCCTTCCAGACTTTCAAGTTTTTTTCTGAGAAAAAACTTGAATCAAATTTGATTCGGATTCAAGTTTTCAGGTCGATCCTATTCACCCAAGTTTAACAAATTCGATTTTTTTTTAATACATTTCGATTGTTCGAAATTTGAGTTCATGAGTGTTTTTAAAAACTTACATAAATTCAAAATTCAAGCTTTGATAAATCTGCCCCATAATGTAGGTTTTAAATTGGTACATTTATTAAAGGAATAAAATTATCCAACACGCCATCCATTGGAAAGTCCCCCTGAAACTAAATTTGGTAGCACCAATTAACTGGTCGCACCATATTTAGCAGCATTAATTTCAACCAAGCCCTTGATACAACCTGCTTCTACACATTTCAATACCCTGTATTCTGTCTAAATGACAAATCTTCAGTTTGTTAATATGGTGCTGTGACTTCCTTTTTTGTTTAATTTGCACATTTTAACCCAGCTGATAACCGGTTAAAGGAACAGTAGCACAAAAAAGTGAGTGTTTTTGAAGTAATGACTATATCATGTAGTGTTGCCCTGCACTGGTTAAACTAATCTGTTTGCTTCAGAAACCCTACTTTAGTTCACATTAACAAGACTAGCAATGGCGGAAATTGAAAAAAGGTTATATGGCACAGGTTAATTAGTAAATAGCAGATAAGATCTGTAGAACATAATGTTGTGTAACTTGAGCCTTTTCTTCTTTGAATAGCTGCCCCCATGGCTACACAGCAGCTTATATAAACAATAGTAGTGATTCTGAAGCAAACACAGCAGATTTACTAGTGCAGGACAACACGGAATTATATTTTTATTACTTTAAAAAAATTTAATTTTTTGATGTTACTTGTCCTTTAAGATGAATTGCTTCTGCCTAAAAACGAACAGCAAAGCCTCTGACCACCATTGATAGCAGCCCTTTGTCATTCCCTTCTAGAGGAACCACAATATCTTGATGAAGATTACCTTAAGGGCCTTTTAAAGTGTTCAGTTTCATAAGCACTGATTAGACTGCTTTCCTATTCAGTGTTCGATTAATATCAGCCTGGTGATTCAGGACATTGTCACCCAGTTTAGTGGGCAGGTGACCAAAAAATTAACATTTACTTTTTCTCTATAATGATAAAACAGTACCAAGTACTGGATCCCAGATATAATTGATCCTTATTGAAGGTAAAGCAATCCCACTGGGTTTATTTAATGTTTAAATGATTAGTAGAAGACTTAAGGTCTGGTGTTCCAATTTACAGAAAGACCCCTTATCCAGAAAACCTCAGTTCTCGAGCATTCTGGATAACAGGTCACATACCTGTAGTATGTTTTAGAGGAATGAACGTGGGGATGCCTTGGAGCATTTTGTTCACCACTCACTGAGCTAAAATTCAAGAGCAATTTAAGAGCCATATGTACCAGGGAAAAAACACTGATCTGCTTCTTCCCATGCTCAAATTCACTGATGACAATGGTATTTTCCTGTTAGTGCACAGACATAGCAGACCGCGCCGGATTTCCCAGACGGGAGCTGCTAGGTAGCACGGTCCTAGCGCCCAACTGCACGGTCTTAGTGCCCACCCGCACCCCCCACAGTCACATGCTCGCAATCGATGGAGCACTGGGGAGCTGCGTATCCCCTGTGCTCCCCATAGATCTGCTGGACGGCATGCCGCTCTAAATAATTTGATGCCCTAGGCCCGGACCTTTGTGGCCTCGCAACAAATCCGGGCCTAAGGGCAGATTTAGATGTGGAAACAATGCAATTTTGTGCAAAAATCTGCCCTTTCTGTGCACAGGCATATGCCATGATTGTTAATATGCAGTGGCTTTGGTGGTGAAAGGAATTGAATCAATGATTTCTACACTGGTGGCGAAAACACCCTTCTGATTCAATAAAGCCTTTAAAGGGATATTGTCATGGGAAAAAATTTTTTTTTCAAAATGAATCGGTTAATAGTGCTGCTCCAGCAGAATTCTGCACTGAAATCCAGTTCTAAAAAGAGCAAACAGATTTTTTTATATTCAATTTTGAAATCTGACATGGGGCTAGACATATTGTCAATTTCCCAGCTGCCCCAAGTCATGTGACTTGTGCTCTGATAAACTTCAATCACTCTTTACTGCTGTACTGCAAGTTGGAGTGATATCACGCCCTCCCTTTTCCCCCCCAGCAGCCAAACAAAAGAACAATGGGAAGGTAACCAGATAACAGCTCCCTAACACAAGATAACAGCTGCCTGGTAGATGTAAGAACAACATCAATAGTAAAAACCCATGTCTCACTGAGACACATTCAGTTACATTGAGAAGGAAAAACAGCAGCCTGCCAGAAAGCATTTCTCTCCTAAAGTGCAGGCACAAGTCACATGACATGGGGCAGCTGGGAAATTAACATAATATCTAGCCCCATGTCAGATTTCAAAATTGAATATAAAAAAATCTGTTTGCTCTTTTGAGAAATGGATTCCAGTGCAGAATTCTGCTGGAGTAGCACTATTAACTGATGCGTTTTGAAAAAAAAACATGTTTTCTGATGACAGGATCCCTTTAAGGAAAACTATACCCCTCAAACAATGTCGGTCTCTATAAAAAGATATTGCATAAAACCGCTCATTTGTAAAACCCTGCTTCATGTAAATTAACCATTTTCATAATAATATACTTTTCTAATAGTATGTGCCGTTGGTTAATCATAAATAGAAAATTGCCATTTTAAAAAATAAGGGCCGCCCCCCTGGGCAGAAAGTACAAAATTTGGTATGAAACTGAAAGAATATTAATAATGTGCAATAAACACAAAATATATTATCCATCCATTAGGCAGATCTTTGATTGCCTCCAGAGCTCTTAGAGACATGCAACACAATTACATGACACAATTACATAACACTTTTTTAATGAATATATATTAATATTAATGTGCTCACTTGAAATTCACGTGAAATCCTTGTGAAAAACATTCTATTTTTAGCTTTTCTTAGAAACTCAGACCAGGGAGTTCAGAATTATTTCAGGAAGACTTGCTGACCTTCACTTTTATATTTTATCAGTACTGAGAGTCCTAAAACAAATTGTTAAAGGCATATGAGAAAATAGGTTGAAGTAGAAATACATTTTAAACATTTCTGTGCTAACAAATGTTGCCGTAACGGCAAGTACAAATATAAGAATGATCAGAAAGATGTAATCTGTATTCAACTTTTAACCCACTTCATAAAGAATCAAGTAATGTAGTTCAGTGCAAAGTTGGATAAACAGGAGATGTCTCAATGTGGTTTTTTTTTTTTTTGCTGAGAAGTTTGGAAGAATTTACTTTCCTACTGATGGTTTATAGTGTACACTATGGGGCAAATTCACTAAAGTGCGAAGCGCCTAACGCTACCGCAAATTCGCCAGCGTGACGTAATTTTGTTACTTTGCCGATTTACTAACAGGTGCTGGCGTAAATTCGCTAGCGAAGTGTACCTATTCTAGCGCTACTTCGCACCCTTACGCCAGGCGAAGTTGCACTATGACGAAGGGACGTAACTACGGTAATTCACTAACTTGCGCATTTTACTAAACATTACCTCTTGCGCCAGACTTGCCTTCGCCACCTCAGACCAGGCGAAGTGCAGTAGAGTAGATAGGGATTGCTTCCCAAAAAACGCTGGCGTCTTTTCCTTTTTTAAGGGTGATAGATTGTACATTTTTTTGGGGTACCCTCCTTCCTCCCTACATTTCCTAACATATGGCACCTAAACTATACAGTGGGCACATGTGTAGGGCAAAATAACAACTCTATTTTATTTTATGAAGCTTTCGCAGGCTTGTCTAGTGTAATGTATTTGCTGCTACGTATACGTCCGTATGCAAATTTCGCCTCCCTGAGCGCAACTTCGGATTTTAGTGAATTAGGGGAAACTTCGCCTGGCGAAGCCTGCGCTAGCGCAACTGTGCAGCTTAGTGAATTTGCCCCTGTGCGGGCCGGCCCGATATCCGCGGGACGTGCAGGTTCGGGGCGACATCACACCCCCATTTGCGGTTGGCGGACTCCGGCTTCCGCTTATACAGATGTGCGCCTGCTCGCTTCAGGTCTATTAAAAGAAGCCAGAAGTCAGGTGAGGGCAGGGTTGGGTGCAGGTCATGTTTTAACCAACCCGCACATCACTAGTGTACACAGAGAAGGTGCCTCAAAGAAACTAGTTGCTGAAGTCATGGATAGGCTGCATGTGCCAACAGTTAACCACTTTGCTGTTTTGTTAGCTTGTGCATTTGTCTTCCACATACAGCTCTCTGGGAAATTATAGTTATAAGATTCTCTCATGACATTCACTCTAATATCTGCTTTCTGCTAGTAGACCACTGGAGTTATCTATAGAATCATGGGCCCCTATTTTCAACAGGAATTAAACAGATCAATTATTGTTGTGCAAAGTCATAGTTTGTTCAGGATATTAGTAACTATTTTACGTTGTAGAACATTTATTAGAAATCTCACTCTTACAACATTCTTATCAGTTGATATTCTTCCCAGAACAATTTTTAATGTTTTCCTTGTGTACATTAAAAACTGCCTAAATTCTGAAATGTTATGAGACTAAATAATGAAAGATCAATAATACCTCTAAAAATATTACATACCAGTGAAGTTCATCTTCATTTTGAAATTATTTGATTGTAACTTTCTTTTTTGTTAGTCCAGTACATAAAGGATTGCATTCAATAAAGAATTTATGCACATGACTGTATAGCAGAGAAGTCAAGACATTTATTGGTTGGAAATTTGTTTAGCCACCGATATGCTGCTTAGTGCTGCCGAAAATATTGACATTAAAAAGAGTGAAACCTCAATTTTACATCCCCTGCTTTTAAGTCTAGGTTCCCTCATCCCTGCTTCCCCCATTTGAAAAGCATATGTATCTTTTGGAATTTTTCAGTTTAAAATAAATCTGTGAACAGTTTCAACCAATGTTAATATTTTCTGTGTAGTAGGAAACTGGCAAATGCACCATAAGTGTTATTGGTAGGTATTTTTAATGATCTGTATATATGTAAATACTTCTAATTTAATATTTGGCATTTTGAACTTTTTAACGATAATGTGTATAATATAATTTGGCTTTTCCTTCCTTAGGTTTTGTTCTTGCTAATGCTTCCAAGTTTTCTATGTTAGTCCCTAATCACCAATTTTCTGTATTAATTAAATATATATATATATATATAAATATCTTATTTCTTTTGTTCTGCATGAATAATTTTTTCCTTTAATGGCAAATTGTACATATAGCAATATATTTATTAGATGTATAAAATGTAAACCATTTGATAACACTTTTGGTCAGTTTTTAAAAAAAAAAAAAAAACAAACAAAAAACCCTGTACTCCTGGTATAGTTATCACTTCTAGTGACTTTTTGACTTGAAGAATGCTCGTTATAATTTTTTTCCTTTTATATGTGTTTTTAAATCTTTGAAACAGTGATTCAAATAAATTACAAATTTTAAGTACTGTATATAAAATCTAATTTTGTGTTATTTTTTTTAAAGGATCATGTGATTCGATACTGCACTTTTTCAACACAGTTTTTAAAATCTGGGGAAGTCATTTACTCTGTAGCAATAGTTCTATAACATTAAAGGAACAGTTCAGTGAAAAAATAAAAACTGGATAAATAGGCTGTGCAAAATAAAAAATGTGATATAGTTAGGCAAAAATGTAATGTAAAAAGGCTAGATTAACTGGATGTCTAACATAACAGCCTGAACACTACTTCCTGCTCTCTAACTCTGAGTTAGTCAGCGACTTGAAGATGGACCATATGGGACATAACTGTTCAGTGATTGGTTTCATTTTTGACTAACTATATTAAACATTTTTATATTGTTTATACTGAACAATTCCTTTAACATTTTTAAAGGGCAAACCATTATTTCTTATTCCAATAGTTTTTGTTTGGCATATAATGCTAAGACTTAACACACCTACAATTAAGATAGTGTAATACAAGTCGCAATGCTTAAAATTGCACAATGCCCAGCTAGAATTTGCAATTTAAACCCAGTCTAATAATGAATATTACAAAATTCTAATTTTTATTCTTACTTGTGCAAAATGTTTTTTCTCTTTGGGAGTTTTATTACATTTCCCCAATTTGAAAAATAAACCTACATGTGCAGGACTTCCCACAGTAACTGAAGATGGCTACCTACACATACAGTAATATAATTATTAAGCTTGGACAAATTTACACATGCACGCTAGTCCCTGTCCCAGTGGAGCTTTCAATCTAATAGAAATATGAAATGTATGTAAAATACTGTGTGTGAAAAACACACACACAGGGACTTAAACATGGAAATAGAGAGAGAGAGAGAGAGAGACTGTCTATATTTTTTGAGCTGGAAAATAGTTTCAAAAGGGATAAAGTTTACTCTTGTTCATTTTCTACTCCCCCATGTACAGTGGTTAATTCCTCTCTTGGTGGATAATTAGCATTTAACCTACTGTGAAACCCAGTGGAGGGAGGAAATACTGTTTGGAGTGTTGCTCATTTCCAGATAATGGCTTGGTAATATTTGGTCTAGCAAGGGTAGTGTGAGACACATAACAAAGGATTAGCCCTGGTAAAATATGTGTGGGAAAAAAAGCAGACTCTCAGGACTTTTGGTACTGTTTTCTTAGAAAGGTCATTTTGTGAACTTTGTAGAGTATCTGATATGCAAATATCTTTTTAGTGTGTAGAAGTGAATTTGTTAAAATTAAAATGGATTTATAAGAATAATAAAATTGAGATTATTTGGTGAGTAAATATTAATTTTAATTGTGTTGTGATCTTTCAACTGAATGCATTACTCCAAATGTAATGTTATATAATTTAAATAGTAAAATAGATAAAGAGCGAAGAAAATGTTTGGCTTCAAAAAGGCCAAAGAGTTAACTCAAGGGAGAAGATATGAGTTATAAAACCCAAACGGGTAAAACACAGCAAATGAGAAGGACTTTGTGCTTAAGATAACCCATGGAAGAATGCACTACATGAAATTAGCTTTCTCCATATTTTACATCTGGGCAGACCAGCATATAGTAATCTCTGTATATTTGAGATTTCGCAGATATAGCTGCACAAAATAAATACACTTACCAAAATCAGTTTTTATTGCACATTTTCTTAATGTTGTTTTTCTTTTTTGTTGTCATGTACATCACACAGCTTTGCTCAGAAACCTGCCTCTCCCTTACTTGTAATCATCAAACAAGTGCCAACAAATACCCTCACTTCCAGTGAACCAATCAACCTAAATAATGGTTTTTAATATTAAGATCCAGAAAGGATATACCATAAATATGTTAACCCTAAAATGCAAATTCATGCAATTTATCCTCACTCCCCTCTCACAAGAGGAACACTGACATTGAGGTAGCCAAGGGAAGAAAATGAAACATTTGTTGTGTCTGGTCTATCAGTTGCTCACAGTTGGATGGTAGCAAGCAAAAGGTATTTTTTTCCTAGACCCCACTCTCATAGATTCATGGGGCCTAACAAACTCCTGTGAGAATACTTGGAAACTGAACATTTTTTTTGGAGAACAAGGTGAAGGAGTACAATCTTCTAAAATTCCAAAGGATTTAGCACAAGATGAAGCAAGCCCTAATGGCTGTTGAAGGCCTAGATAAAGATGGGTCTAACCAGAGTAAATTGCCAGAGAGGCCAGCAGCTTCTGTATGTGTTTCAAGATGTTTATTTTAAAGATGTTTATTTAAAAGTAGGAAACACATGTCCAAGGAGTATAGTTATGGGGCTGAGTCAGCAAAGTTGCTCTTTTATTCATGAGGCGCATCTCCCTACCATTCATGGGGAAGTAAACATGGGTGATTGGGGATCTCAACTGTTGCCTAGTGCATAAATAACAGCAAGTATTTTGATTGACTTGATATTTGGTTGCGGCGAATATTATAACATTTGTATGGATATGTGTAATGCAGCATGCGAGACAGCTGCTGTCAATGTTGTGAAGGTTGAGTATATTTACTTTTACCTTCTGTACATAAATTGTAACCATTTATAATTTTTGAATAGAAAACATTTCCATTGTTTTCAAGTATACCCTTTGATGAACAAAAATTTAATGAATAGGGTTTATGCTAAACATACTTTCTGCCTATTGTTTGAATCTTGAAAATCTATGATGGTTATTTCTTGAGCTAACCAGAGCAAACAGAAACTGAAGCTCCTCAATGTTTGGTTATTGCAAGGTAAATAACTAAATTATCAGTACACTGTTTATCTCAACAAATACATACTATAGATTTTTCATGATTAAAAAGTAGGCATAAAGTATATTCAGCACAAGAAGTATTCATTGCACTTAGATTCAAAATGTTTTCTGGGGCTGATTTAATCTGGCAATCATACTGAGCAGGAAGAGGCTCAAGTACATTTCTTGATGATCTGGTGCAGTGGCATTAAACAGTGGCTTAACCACCATGGGGAACAGTAGGCCTTCCCTCGGCCTTCTCCAGTAGGGCCCGCTGGAGTCACCAGATGCAGCAAGGAGGCCCAAAGGTAAGACTGGATGGAACCAATTTAGTGAGTAAGATTCATCCTGCTCTGTACTGCTGAACTGCAGATTCACGTGTGAATAACCACTAGGCTTTTCCTTTAATAGTCTCTGTCTGCCAACTTTACGCAAGCAGCTCAAGTTTAGTTTATTATTTTGTTTATTTCATTGCTAGAATGTATTTTTTCCTTTATTTGAGATCATTGAGACTGTCCTTTTTGCATGTTTCAAACTAACATTTTTGAGATATCAAAGTAAAAAAAAAATAGTTGAATGAGTTATGTAAAGTAAGCTTTTTATATATTTTTAAAAATTCATAAAATTACTTTAAATGGCCCCAAAATAACATGCCTTTTCCCCTGCATTCAATTGTAGTTGTTTTTTCTATTACAGCCAGGGTATGAGTTTTCAGATAAATTGTATGCACTTACTTATACATTATAATGCCACTAGACTAGATTGGTTGTGACAATTTAAACAATGTTGCAAAAGTCTTGGTTCTCTAGCAAAGTCAGGTCTTTTAATGAGCTAGCTTGCCGTACATTGCTGTGGCCTGGGCAGACAATAAAAAGTGTATATATATATATATATGTATATATATATATATATATATATATATATATGTATATATATATATATATATATATATATATATGTATATATATATATATATATATATATATATGTATATATATATATATATATATATATATATATATATATATATATATATATATATATATGTGTGTGTATATATATATATATATATATATATATATATATATATATATATATATATATATATATATATATATAAATATATATAATAAGTGGAAAAGTTTTTGGGTTGGTTTAAAAGGACATGCAGTTTTCTGCAAGATAACTGTTGCAGAACTATCAACTAATTAACCCTCGATATTCGGCTGTCGAATGTAAATCCTTCGACTTCGAATATTGAAGTCGAAGGATTTAGCGCAAATAGTTAGATCGAAAAAAAAATCGTTCGATCGAAAGATTAAATCCTTCGATCTAATGATTTTTCTTCGGCCAAAAAAAATTAGAAAGACTATGGGGACCTTCCCCATAGGCTAACATTGCAATTCGGTAGGTTTTAGGTGGCGAAGTAGGGGGTCGAAGTTTTTTTTAAAGAGACAGTACTTTGACTATCAAATGGCCGAATAGTCAAACAATTTTTAGTTCGAATGGTTCGATTCGAAGGTCGAAGTAGCCAAAAAAAAAATTCGAAATTCAAAGTTTTTTTTATTCTGTTCCTTCACTCGAGCTAAGTAAATGTGCCCCCCAGGTGTAAAGGACAATTCACTAATGAAAGAGTTCATCGCTAATGAAGTTTTGCACCCTATCGCCAGGCAAAACGTTACCTCTTTTGCCAGAGTTTGTTTCACCAGCTTAGAACTGGCAAACTGATAAGACAGCCTCCTCAATCTTATGTCAGTGACATCATATCCTGTATGCCGGAAAGTCATAGAAATTATTTTAAAAAACGCTGGCGTTTTTTCATATTTTAAAGCAGAGTTGTCTTTAAATGTTGTAACTATTAAAAATGTTTAACATTTTTTTTTTACCATTTGAGGGGCATGCCATATTTGTTTTAGTGTGGGCTAATGTCTAGGGCATTAAAGGATCTATTTAGTCTTTATTTTGCTTCATTGGACATGTGTGATAATAAGTGGCCACTTCAAGCATTTGCACCAACATCTCTAATAAAGACTTCTATATGACATCTACCCACCCTATTTAAATTGACCTGAGTGTAAGAGTACTAACGAAGTTTCGCTAGGCAGAAACAAATGTTGGTGAACGTTCGCTATGAAACGATTGAGCTGACAAATTTACACTAGCGAAACTTTGCCAGCGTTCGGGTGCAGAGATGCAACTAGTTACATAGTTAAATTGGGTTGTCCATCAAGTTCAACTCCTCCAAATAAAACCCAGCATCCATACACACACCCCTCTCTACTTTTAATTAATTCTATATACCCATACCTATACTAACTACAGAGTTTAGTATCACAATAGCCTTTGATATTATGTCTGTCCAAATAAAATCATCCAAGCCATTCTTAAAGGCATTAACTGAATCAGCCATCACAACATCACCCGGCAGTGCATTCCACAACCTCACTGTCCTCACTGTGAAGAACCCCCTATGTTGCTTCAAAGTTCTTTTCTTCTTCTAGTCTAAAGAGGTGGCCTCTGGTACGGTGATCCTCTTTATGGGTAAAAAGGTCCCCTGCTATTTGTCTATAATGTCCTCTAATGTACTTGTAAAGTGTAATCATTTCCCCTCGCAAGCGCCTTTTTTCCAGAGAAAACAACCCCAACCTTGACAGTCTACCCTCATAATTTAAGTCTTTCATCCCTATAACCAGTTTAGTTTCATTTTACTTTTACCGCCTTTGTGTTGCAGTAAATGTGAACTGCCTAGTTGTAAAAAGCATATAATTAACTTAATTTCTAACCTATATCTCGATCAGACCATATTTAGTGTTCATGGACAATTAAAAGTGGCCATACATGGACCAATAAAAGCTGCTGGCAGACTAAGTCGGGAGCTTATTGGACAATGTATGCGGCTCTCTGTTGGATCGAGGACTGCATTTGTTCGTTGATACAATCCTCGCACCAGCCGCCTGCATTCCCTGTATTGCAATCCAATCTTTGGGCCCTGGGGGCCCATGATCGAACCAGCCCAATATCACCCACTGAAGGTAAGCATATTTGGGCAAGATCCACTCATTTGGTGACCTCTCCAAATGAGCAGATCTGCACATGTATGGCCACCTTTACCTAGATCATACACGTCACATGTCACTAGTATGGAAAAGCTTTTGTTTGCAGAATTCATTTACCTCTTGACTCTGAAAGCAGGACAGCATCTGTACAAGCAACAGGGAGAAGTCTCAACAACAGGACTTTTCAGGTGTTCCAGGTTCAATTACACTTTGGTATTTAAAAAAAATGAGCCTCTAACATAATCACATGATTGCAGATGAAATCATGAAATCATCGACAATACAGTCATTCTGCTGTAGATGTTTACCTAGATCTCATCCTCACTAGGCTGCCTGTGGTTAAACATAACAAATCTATAACCAGTATATGCTGTTTTTAAATACGTTGGGTGAGTTTACCATGTTAAACTTGATTTGCATAGTATACTCACACTAAGCAGGATGAACTTCATTGTCATTTCTTTTGCTCTGTTACTGAACAGCAACAGTAATATTTAGCTTGAACCCTAGTATCATAATCCAAAACCCCATCAATAAAGGAAATTACACATTCCTAATTTCAAGTGGAGTACATTAGGAAATTCACCTCTGAGTCATCGCTCCTAAAAATAAATGTCGGTGTGGGGAGAACAAATGTTATGTGTAATAAAAAATAAATAAATAATAAAATTGGGATTTTGTTGACTGGAATTATTTAGCAGTACACTGGAATAATAGTTATAGAGAACTAGTCCCTGTAAAATGAATCTAATACTGCACAATTGCTCAAAGTCTACAGTCATAGGGCTTCCAAAATAAGAGATTAACATCCTATTAAATGGCTTTCCCGGCTTTCAATGCATAAAATGCATCTGTGATCATGAGGAATGACCTTGTTTAACTTGATATACTCAAGTGAAGTCTTTGCCAGTAAATAAAACTATTTTTTTTTCATAGGATGCATTCGATCCCAGGCCGCTTCCAAGTCCAACAAAAACGATTTCTTTAGAAGAGGGAAATGAAACACACTATATTTCGGTTCACAGCAGAACTGTGGGACAAGCTTTCAGTGACAACCCCTTCCTCAGGTGCAATTTGCCAGTAAATATAAATATATGGTTTACCTTATTTGTGCAATCCTTCTAGACTTCCCCCCACACAGTAGCTGTGTCTCGAGATAAGGAATTAAACAACAGTTCTTGTGAATTGTTATGAACTGAAATGTTAAAAGGTTATGCAGGAGATTGTTAGCAGCACCAAGCAGAGTTGCTAAATCAGTTCCTTTTCAAACAGTATGGTATATGGATATTATACTTTACTAACCATTTGAAATATGAAATATGCAATTATAACCAATGTGATTAGACTACTATGATCCTGTGAGCACAGCAGCTCTATGATACTAAATATCTGACCCCTGGAACATCCTCCTTATCTCTGTGTGGTTGTTAATGGGGTGGGGGGAAGGTCTTTTGCATTGAGTGCACCTCAGTTACATAGATACTGTATATGGATACATTGGGGCAGATTTACTAAACGGCGAAGTGGCTAAAGCTAGCGACTTTTTGCCAGAAATCACATCCGCAGGGACATCACCAATACCCTAACAGAGGCAGATGACAATACGCTAGCGAAAGAGACCGTCACTAGCGTTTCTTTGCACTTTAATGGTCATTGCTCTGCAAATTTACTAAATTGCGGATTTTACTGAACGTTATCTCTTTCGCCAGAGTTTCCTTCGCCACCTCAGACCAGGCGAATTGCTAAAAAGGAGCTACATCTTTCTCAATCTGATGGCAGTGACATCATATCCTGTACCCCGGAAATCCATAAAAAGTGTAAAAAAACGCTGGAGACTTCTATTTTTAAAGTAGTATTGCCTTCTAAAGTCTGAACTATTAAAGACTTTTTTAACACATTTGAGGGGCATGCCACATATATTTTAGTGTGGGCTCATGTCTAGGGCATTAGAGGAACTTTTCTGTCTTTATTAAGCTGCCTTGGACATTTGTAATAAAAAAAAGTGACCACTTCAAGCATTTACACCAACATCTCTAAAAAAAAGAAGCGTATGCGACTTTTATGTGCCTCCCCTAGTCAAATTGACTTAAGCGTAAGATTAGGCACACACGAATGCTAGCGAAGAAGTATTGCTAGCGAAAAATCACCAGCGTTTGGTACCCAGGACACAACCTCGCATTGGTGTGTAGCCACTGAAGGATATCGCCCCCCCCCCCCTCCTGTCTGCTGTTTGTTAGAGTGGCCCCAAATGCCGGTGTACACAAGAAAAGACCCGCAGCCTGAAATAAACTCCGCAAGTATGGCCATGGCGAGGATTGCATGTGTGGATCATAAGTAAAGGTTCCTCAAGACGGGCAAAGTGAGAGGTGCAAACCGCAGTGTCCATGACCAGGAGCAACCTCTGCAGCACCCAATGAAGCGGTAACGTATAGTGGCATTAGCTTCCGCGTTAGCTCATTAGAAGCAGTGGAAAGTGCAGCACTTCTTGGTTAATCCTGGGCCTCGGAAAGGTCACCGCACTGAACATTCCATAAGAAAAAGTAATTGTTTGAATCACTTTACTTACCTGTGACTTTGTTGCTTCTCTAATCAGCCGGCAGTTGGTGGATTTATGGGACAAACTCTTGCCATATTTTGACAAAACTGTTTCCACTTTGTTTCTGAATGGAAACAGAACAGAATTATTTGGATAATTTATGAATTCATTTGGGACAATAACTTATAATCAATTAAGGAACTGATAAATCGATTACAATCGGTCCATAACAATCAAATCAAACTAATCATGAATTTTACTAAATGCTGATTAACTGAGATGTAATTTTAAACTTTAAATTTTTGCACTTTATAATTCGATTAATATATGTGGTTTAATTAATTATGTATAAATGAAAGGTGAACAATTTGCATTGATTTATGTGTCACTAATTAATGAATTGGGTGGCTGTGAGAATAATTGAAATTAAACACAATAAATAAATTGTAGTCAAAATACCGAGTGCAGACTATAAAATGCTTGTTGATATAATCCAATCTGAATTTATTCTATCTCCTGCACCACCAATTAAATTGGGTTGAGTAAGTCTCCTAAATATATTAGAGAGTGCTGTGCCATCTGTAAAAATTCTAATTATCAACTCGCGTTTTAGTGAATTAGCGTAGTGGTAATGAATATGAAGAGCTGCGAAGTGTGCGAAGCGGTTGCTGGCGACAATTCGCCCTTTAGTGAATCTGCCCCATTGTGCTTAGCTAATGTGTTTTTGCCTTTAATCGTACTGTAAATGTATTTCTATCATTAATGGCAAGTATAAATCAGATATTGAGTTGTGCTGCTAGGCTCTGGATACTGGGATTTGCAGTGTAGCCAATGTTACCCAGTGGAGCTGCATACTTCAAAGTATTTTATATTCTTCCACAGTCTAATTTTACTGTTACACAATATTAGAATGCATTTGGCATTGGTGTTTTTTAAAGCTGTTCTCATAGTTTTGCAGTTTCATTTTGTGCCTGCACGTGCTGTATGTTACATCATATTTCATGAATTTGAAATTCTCCGAAAACATTTTCTTAGGAAATACTTAGAAATTGTAAGGTCAGACTGTGTTTATGCTTAACAGAAAATGAGAAAATGATGTCAAATAAAATACATGCAGTTCGCTCACCAGCCTGGATATAATCATAGAGGTTCATTTACTAGCTCAAAGCTTCTACTCAGTCAATGACTTTTATTGTTATATTTCCCAGGCACAATCAATGCTTATTGTTTTCTATGGATTACTGTACTGGAGAAAAATCCACTCAGTATAAATACACAAGCGCCTCCATTTTTTTACTGCTGTAACCTTTAGTGCTACAAGTACACCTTCCTCAGATGTGATAAATTGGACAATGATGAAAACTTCAAATGGTAACAAATTTCAGATAAGGAGAGGTTGTAGGAAGGGTGCTTAGGAAATCTTTACAATTATCTACAGTCTGAATCAGGTTAAAATTATACTGGAATTTTCCAGATTTTTATAAGAGCACATTCTTATAACTTTAACAAGCTTTCTACTCCTAGAATGTTTTAAAACTAGTGCCTTGTTTTCCCACCCTGCTCCAGTTTGTCTCCTTCACCACCTGCATTTGTTTATAGCATAGCAACCAGAGGATTATGTACCTGTCCTTTTCTTTCTGCTTGTCTCTATAGCACACCTTAGAGTTCTTTCATGTTTCTGAGAATGGTTTTTAATCCTTTTACTGCCAGCCAAATTGGTCACTTGTGGTACTGTTATTATAAAGCCCCCTGGGGGGAGGGATACTTTTATTTCCCTAGGAAAACTCTATAGTGGTTTTTTTTGTTTTTTTTTTCAGGACAATCTAAGCTTTCAAAACATTTTTATATAATTCCACTTCTGTATCAAGATATAGGTATCTAAATGTCTAAATAAAAACAGTTTGATGCAAATTACGCATAGGTTTACCTAAGTAAGTGGCATGTAGGATTCCCAAAATAAAAATACCCCAACGTAGCCGTGCTTGTCAGGCAAGGGGGTTAAAAGGGCCTACTGCTTATTATTAACATGTCTTTTTAAAGGGTATGACATTCAGGTTGCTGAGACCATCGCCATGGCACAGATTAAGCACATAAATGGATCTGACACCACCTTTAAATGTTCAATACAGCTTGACTTTTATTAGGAACAAAATCACAGCTCCATCATACTCTTCACATAGGATTAGTGGTCCCAGTTCAACAACCACATTGGTGTACACAATAGGACTTGCAGCTTTCAATGTACTCAAGTCTCAGAATCCTCTGTTAAGAGTCACACTTGATAGTCTCTTAGGAGGGGTTTTTCCTCTTTCTCTCTCAAGTCCTTTGGAGCTCTCTCCAACACTTCAGCTCAGCTGGGAATCACAATCTCCTTCCTAGCTAGAAACACAAACACACCTCCTTCCTGCACATGGAGGTGTCCACGGGCCACTCACCCTTCTCCAGCTCAAGGAGGTCTCCAGGGGGAACCACTGAGGTGTAGCCTCACTCTTCCTTTTAACTGCAGCTCATCTGCAGCCTAATTACCTAGCTACCTCTAACTGGGAAACTGAAAACACTCAATGGAGCAAGGAATGGAAGCCCACCCTCCTCTCTTCAATTCACTCCAGGAACCCATTATCCAGCTTTTCCTTCAGCCATGCTTGCTGCAACAACACACATATCTTCCCTGGAGTTTTATATTCACCAGTCTAATACTGGTGAAATATAGACAATATCGTTCCCTTTTCAGCCACATCTCTTACAAGGGCCAAAATATGCTGCAGCACTGCCCAATTAATAGTTGGATACATTGATCATAAACATTTATTTGTCTAGTGTTGATAAATGAGCCCACTATGTTTACACAGGAGCAATAACCTATATCCCATCAGCTAGTAGCATTTACGGGTTACCTGTTTAAAAGCAAACACCTTAGGGTAAGAACTCCACGGGCAATTTCGGCGTGATCCGACGTGCTGCGAAAAAATGCAGGCGTCAAGTCAGATGCGATGGAAATAAAGTAAGCATCAGGAACGTCAGATGGTGTTGCATCGTTCATCTGACAGTCGTGTTGCGTCGTATGAACGCTGTGAATTCATATAACATTTCCATCGCATCTGACTTGACGCCTGCGTTTTTGCGCAGCGCTTCAGATCCCACCGAAATTGCCCTTGGAGTTTTACCCTTAGGGAGTAATATGGTACTATATCACAGCAGCAAAGTTACTTTTAGAAGTGATGCCCTTATATTGTCTATTAAATGGAATTTATTAAGTCCACATTTGCATAGTTTCCCTGTGAGCATTCTGCCCCGGAGCAGGACCAGGTAGGACTGAAGTACAAGCACAGCTGATGTTAGCTGCATAGTGTTGCAAATAGGTTTTCATAAATAATGTACAACATAATATTCTTTACATGTTTTTCATGTTATGGTAATGTGCCAAACAGCAAAACCAATTATAAAAGATGTTCAATAATGCTTGGTACAAGGCCTTATTTGATCAGCAGCTGCAGATAAACTATTGTAGTGTGAGTAATCACAATACTATTTGAGTAGATAATAAACATGCCAGCTAAAGACAGAAAGCCATTCCTTTTTTGTTAAGCAAGTGAAACGTTTGCCTACGTGCCACATACTGAATTTAGTGCGTCAATCTTTGAATGTTTCAAAGACAACAGCTGCTGAAGATCACCTAAACTAAGCTCTTTGCAGACTCCAGATGATGTCTTGTAATCCCAGCCACAAAGGCAAAAATATCTTAGTTTCTCAAAATAAATAACAAAACAACACTACTCATCAATAAACATATATGAAAAACACTGGGTGGGCATTACCCTATAGCAACAAATAGGGTTGATTACCTTTTTTAAGCCAGCTTATGGGTAGGATAATGAAAAGCAAAAATGTGACTGGTTGCCAAATATGCTCATTGTTAATAAATGAACTCCTGTGTTTCTAGTCAGTGCACACTTGTGCATTTGGATGAACCAAGAAACAAAAGCAATTGCCTGGGCTTTACATCTCCCTGCTCTCTCACTAGAGTGTCCGAGTTAAGGGTGAGTACAACAAGGTCTTACTACTCAGTCTTATTACACTGTTTGCTGGGGGATTAATGATTTTACATGCACTATGGACATATGTTAATAAGCAGTGTATGACTCACATATAATGTGGCACGAGAGCTTACATATTTTGGGCAAAGTTTTTTTTTTTGCTATGGGTCCCAATACTTATCAGCTGTCCATTAAAATAAATTCTCAATAATCACTGGCTCAGTCATTGAGCTAATGCAGTGACTGAGCAACAATTATGTTGGTAAATGTCACCAAACACATCCCACTGCAGGAAAAAGAAAAGCTGTAAGCATGGAGCATCTGTCTAATTGTTGTCTGAGATCAAATCCATCAGTTTTTGGATTACAAAAACAAACATAACAGCACAAGATTCTGCCAGGAAAGTGAATTATTTGTAGAATATTCCCCTTTGAGTATATCTGTCTACATTTCTAAGATTTCAGGCAGCAATCACACAGGCGTGTCATATTTATAGAGTTCCTTTAACCCCAGAGAGAAGAAGCTGGCAGTGATTCTCCACGTATAACCACCACAATTGTTGTAGAATACTACATACTGTAATAATAAGAAAAGCATAATGCTGGACACACAATGAACATTACTCCAACAGTGGAGGAGCTATTAGTAAAAAGCAGAAGGATCCTAGTAGAAGTATCCTAAGCTTCTCACTAGGGTTTAGAGAACCAGGCCTATTGGCCATTCCATTGGATAATTAAAATGAATCCAATAAAATTCTGATAGCCTTATATCAACAATGTCTTCTTTATGTTCTACCTGTTGTCACCACTGACCACTAATATAATGCTATGTCTTATTTCTGCCCACCTGTCAAGCTATTTGCTTTGCTTACTCTGTACAAAACACTAAGGGGCAGATTTACTAAAGGGCCGCTTTCAGGCACTTCGCTTTACTAGCGTGCACAGGTGTAACGTCGCTAGCAAAAGAGACAGACGCTAACGGTCATTCACACTCTATCGCTAGGCAAATTTTTGCCCTGGCGAATGGACGTTACTCTGCGGATTTTACTGAACGTTACCTCTTTCGCCAGACTTGTCTTCGCCAGCTCAGACCAGACGAAGTGCATTGGAGTGCATAGATCTTCCTCAATCTTCTGTTACTTAGATCATATTTTTAGTGGAAAAAGTTTCTAAGTCCCAAAAAACGCTGGTGTCTTTTCTTTTTTTCAGAGTGATAGCCTGCAAAAGTCCTTAAAATTATTTTTGGGTAACCGGGTTCCCCCATACATTTTCTAACATATGGAACATTAACTATACAGTGGGCTCATATGTAGGGCATTATAACAACTCTATTTTATTTATTAAGGTTCTCTGGACTAGTGCAATGTATTTGCTGCAACATATACATCCATTCAAGCACTTTGCTGATTTACTAATGGGTGCAGGCGTAACTTCGCTAGCGAAAGAGACAGACGCTATTGGTCATTAGCACTCAATCGCTAGGAGAATTATCGCTCTGGTGAATGAACATTACTCTGCGGATTTTACTGGACGTTACCTCTTTCGCCAGACTTGCCTTCGCCAGCTCACACAAGGCGAAGTGCATTGGAGTGCATAGATCTTCCTCAATATTCTGTTACTTGGATCATATTTTTAGTGGAAAAAGTCCCAAAAAACGCTGGCATCTTCTTTCATAGTGAAAGCCTGCAAAAGTCTTTGCATTTTTTTTTTGTAACCGGGTTCCCCCATACATTTTCTAACATATGGCACATAAAATATACAGTTGGCTCATGTGTAGGGCATTATAACAACTTTATTTTCTTTATTAAGGTTCCCTGGACTTGTGTAATATCATGTATTTGCTGCAACATATACGTCCATTCAACTTTATAATTTCCCACCAAATTAGCCTGTGTGAAGACCTCTAACAAAGTTGCGCTAGGCATAATTGAACGCTAGTCCGTCTTCAATTTGATTGTCGAAGTAACGATACCAAAAACTCACCAGCATTCGGCGCCCCTGCAGGCAACTTCGCATTTTAGTAAATTAGCGTTGTCTGAGCGAATTTTCATCTGGCGATGTGTTGTGATGGCTGTGAAGCCGTCACTGGTGAAAGTTCGCCGCTTAGTAAATTTACCCCTAAGAGCCTCTTTTGTTAAAGTGCCTGCACAATTGATTAGTTGCCCAATGCCATGACACAAATTCAGCTGAATTCTGAACCATTTGTTGCTGCAGGCAGTATCAGCTGTATCTAGCACTTGATGCAGCACTGCATGCTGATGTTGCACTTTTCCATGTGTCCTGCAGTAGCAGTGTGTAGAAGTCTGTGTCCTGCAACTTTTCAAGTATTTTATGGTTATTTTGGACTTAACAGAACATTTTAAAAAAAATCGGAATTTTTAAATCTAAACTGTCAAAAACACTTTGCTGTATAGAATTTAGAAAAGCATCTGTTAGAATGGCATTTCAAATAACTCTTTTATCCATTAATAGAGCACTTTAAAAAAAATATATATATATATATATCTCTTATTTAAGTGATATGTTTTAATCTGCCATTGAGAAGAAGGAAAGCATCATCTAAATGGCATCCCACGTATTAATACATAATGTAAAAGATGCATATAATTCAGCCCACGCTATAATGATAACAACCCCCACCCTTTTGGATTGTTGCTATATGAGTACTAAGTATCTGCAGACATATCAACCGGGTTGTTTAGTCTATGAGCTAAACAATAATGGTTCTGGATTCTGGAGTTTTTCCTGGCACACTGTAGGTGCCTGAATAGTTATGTCATGAAAAAAATCTACTGTGTGAAATTAAGAGCAATCCAAATTATCCAAGTAATCTCAAATGTAGGGCTTCTATAATTCACTTAGAACTCACTTTATATTTTCATCTGGATTAGATGGAGTGCACTGCACATGGCCAATTTTCTGAAGCACTAAGTAGCACATTACACTAAATAAGGTGCAAGGTGGCCCAGGCAGTGCTATAACTACAACACATTCTTGTACATAAGACCTGCCATAGGCCAACTGATGCCATTGGAGATTACCAAACGTATGACTACATATTGACCTGCACTGCATTGCACTTCCGCATTAAACGTGCAAGGTGTTCATTGCTTGCATCAACTCTGTGTGCCTTTGGATAATTTGCTTCTACATACTGCCCTGCCCATCCCTTATGCATACAGCACAGACAGGACTGTGTTCATGGGAGGAGCAGATAAAATCTGGAGTGCAAAAACCTGCTCCTATACAGTAGATATAAGATGAAAAGTGCAAAACATTTTGAACTTTGTACCCTAACTGCAAATAGTTAATAAGGCGTACTGGGTCTTCAGTTAAAAAAGTACTCTATATTTAACTTGAGACATTCACTAATGTTCCTTTATGAAAATAAAATGTGTAGCCCTGTGTTCTTCTGATCTGTGGATTACAAACTGTTCCCTTTACTTTTATTTCCGTTTATGAAAAAGCATCATGTAACAGAAAACACATCAGGATTTGTTCCAGAATAAAGGCAAGGAGGTGTCTAAAACACTGCTAATAAGAGTTTTGTTTAAAACAATATACATTTCCTGCATATCTATTACCTAAAACAGAACTTTCAAACTTGCTTTCCTAGGAACCCCACTGAACTTTTAACCCAGTCACTATGAACTTGTGTCATTAGATTGAATGACTTCTCATAACTCCAATAACCTATTAAGAAATGTACAGAAATGTTGATATCGAAAACAAAAGAAAATGCCTAGTGGGGAAACATTTGACAATATGAGAAGATTCCAGACCTTTAGCATCAGCCCAAGGTTGTTCCTCGTGACTGAAGCCCTTCAATTCAACAAGGTATGGAATGTTGCCTCTTGATTTGCAAAAAAACTGGATATTAAACCTAAAAGACATAGGGGCAAATTTACTAAAGGGCGAAGTGACACAAAATTCACCAGCGTGACGTCATTTTGGTACTTCACCAATTTACTAATGGGCACTGGCGTAACTTCGCTAGCGAAGGAGATAGACTCTAGTGATACTTCACTCCCTAATGCCTGGCGCTTGGCTCTGGGGAATGGACGTAACTACGCAAATTCACTAAGATGCGTATTTTACTGCGCCAGACTTGCCTTCACCACCTCAGACCAGGCGAAGTGCAATGGAGTAGATAGGCGTTCCTCAAAAAAATATTTGAAAAAACTTTGGCGACTTCCTTTTTCAGGGTGATAGGCTGCAAAAGAGCGTAATTTATTTGGGGGGTACCCGGCTTCCCCCTACATTTCCTAACATATGGCACATAAACTATACACTGGGCTCATGTGTAGGGCAATATAACAACTTTATTTTATTTTATTAAGGTTCCCTGGGCTTGTGTAATGTAATGTATTTGCTGCAACATATACGTCCATTGAACTTTAACTTCACGCTGTATGCAAATTAGGCAACACTTGCGTAACTTCGCTTCGGTAGGCACAGTAATGCTAGCGCAACTTCACCAGTGTTTGGCGCTCTGGACGCAACTTCGGATTTTAGTGAATTAGCATTGTCATGGCGAATCTATGCCTGGCGGAGTGTTGCGCTGTGATCAAAGCCGTCACTGGCGAATATTCAGAGGTTAGTGAATTTGCCCCATAGAGTAGTATTGTCTTAATTAAAGGGGTTGTTCACCTTTAAACAAACTTTTAGTATGATGTAGAGAGGGATATTATGAGACAATTTGCAATTGATTTTCATTTTTTATTATTTGTGGTTTTTGAGTTATTTTATTCAGCAGCTCTCCAGTTTGCATTGCCAGTGATCTGGTTGCTAGGGTCTTAACCTAGCAACCATGCATTGACTTGAATAAGAGACAGGAGTATGAATAGGAGTGGGTTTGAATAGAAAGATGTGTAATAAAAAGTAGCAATAACAATAAATGTGTAGCCTTACAGAGCATTTAGTCAGTGACCCCAATTTGAAAGCTGGAAAGAGTCAGAAGAAGAAGGTAAATTATTAAAATGTTTAAAAATTGTGTCTGGAGAGCACTATTGCAGAAGATCCACCACTGTGATACTTTTCAAGATTTCCCCTTTCAGGTATACACTCATGAGATTTCTTGAAATTTTGATGCATATAATAATGTCAGTCCTTCACCTTATAGTTTCCCTCCAGTCATCCACCAAGAAAAATAATGAAAATATAAAGGAAAATATAGTATAATGTTGCTTTAATAAATGTTAAAATCACGTAAAACAACCGATTTTCTTGAGTCTGTGATAGGTAAATAAATCACGCTGCTCTAATATCCGACGCGTTTCTCAGTCTCCATTGAATGCTTCCTCAGGGTGGATGTGTTAATCACACAAGTCTTGGTAAATAGCAAAACAAGAGACCTGTGGCACAGCTGATGTAATTGATTCAGTGATCAGTGTTTATTTAGCTCACAAAACAAAGCGGCAACAGTTCGAGCCTCTGCTGGGCCCTTTATCAAGTCTGTTGGTGTATTACATGTGACAAACAAATAAAGTGAAAGAGAGGTACAGTACTTCATGGCTCTATGTGCTTTATTACTTATCCTTATTAATTAAGACAATACTACTCTATGGGGGGAATTCACAAAAGTGTTGATATGAGACAAAATAAAAGTGGAGATAAAAATGTCGAATTTCCCACCAAATTCACAAACCTCTATCTCCACTCTTGTGAATTTGTCTTTTAAACAGACAGCTTTCAGATTTTGTCTTTTGCACAAAATTTTTTCTCAATTTGTCTTTAGCTACTAAAACAAAAATGGCTGAGAGGCTGTACGTTTCCAAACTGCTAATATTGCCTCATTCGTTAAGATAAAACTAGTAAGATAATGAAAGTATGAGTTAAAAATGTTTTACAAATCATATTGTATAAAATACACTTTTTTTTTGTTTAATCAGTGTTTTACTTGTTTTGTATATGAGGCTTTTACACCTATAGGATTAGACAGAAACATCTGCCCTGACTATAAAATGCTAATCCCTATTAATATGTTAATTCTTCCCCTATGGGGCACCTACAAGAGGTGTGAAATAAAGATTGGGTGAACCAAAACAGAGCAAATGGGGAAGCGTTATACTGATCTTTACATTTTTAAAATGTCGGGATAAAATGTTGTTTAAAAAAAATTTTTTTTGCACCATTTTTATGTCGTTTGAAAGACAAATACATAAAAGTGTCTGTAAACTGTCTTTCTTTCACTAAAATATGAAAAGAGGCTGTTGAGTCAGAATATAGGCGGATTTCTGTTTGTGAATATGGAGAAAGGATTTTACTCCAGTATACCACCACTTTTACTCCAAAAATGAGCTATCTCCACTTTTGTGAATCCTCCCCCACCCCATGTGTGTGCTTCAGTTTGCATTCTATGTTAGATTCCCAGTCACTTAATAAGGAGCCACTGCAATGACTTGCCTGTTTGCAGTATTTCTCTACTCTCCTTATTCACAGTATAACTATTTCTTTGGAGGGGGCAGGATTCCTAACCATGTAATATGTTTTCCAACTAAAACTGGCCTCACTCCCTTGTTTACTGTTACTACTGATGGACTTCTCATAAACCCTGTTGATTCATTGTGGTGTCTTGAGTATTGTTAAATTCTCTCATTACTTTTCAAGTCACATAAACACTGCAGTCAGAAACCGACTGGACGAGGAGGACTGACGGTGAACAAAACCTCCACCCAACAGGAGAGAAATACCCAGGAAATGGTTGATGTCTCCTGAATCCAACAAAGAGTCAGCTAGTCTGTGCTAGTCTAGCTAGCCTGCTTCATTATTATTTTGTTGGATTAGATGGCATATTCTGTTACTTATATAAAGTTCACGCAGCTGTATCTGTGTGTTGGTATATTATTTCTAAGTAAAGGTTTTGTACCGTGTTAGCCAGTTGAAAATTAATAGCGTAAAACTGTCACGATCTGCACCCAAAATCCATAACCAATGCTAGGCTCCCTAGTGTCAGGTCTTGCTTCTGCCTTTAACAGCCGCCTTTCCCCTCGGGAGGAGCCCTCGGCTAATTGGATGCCGCCAGGTCTTATTAAGAGAGGAGCCAAGCTAAGGTTTCTGGACGAGCAGAGGGGCACAATCGTTAGCAAAGTCTTTTGGGCAGAAGGTCACAGTTCAAGGAACAGACAGAAAGCGTAGTCAAACCAGGCCAGGTCGGTGCAGGCAGAATACAAGCGGAGTCAAACAGGCAGAGGTCAAAGCCGGGAGATCAATCAAGATTGGTCAAACAGGCACGGGTCGGAATACAGATATCAGAGAAGTTGGTTTAGAAAATCCAGTTGTGCGCGCCCTAAGGCATTTTCACAGCAGCAGGCAAGGAGGACACGGGTGTCCCCGCAGGCCCATTAACCAACAGGGTGAGTGTTTATTACAAATACGTTTGATATGAAACAAAACAAAAGTGCTGTAAAGGCGATCATCAAATCTTTAAACATTATTTAAATACAATAGTATTGGTTTGCCTTCAATAAAGATTAATTATATCTCAGTTGGGATAAAGGACAAGGTACTGTTTTATGTGAAAACTAAATTATTTTTTACAGATTTGAATTATTTGATTAAAATTGAGTCTATGGAAGATGGCCTTCCAATAATTCGGAGCTTCTGGATGACGGGTTTCCAGATAACATATGCCACACCTGTAATTTAGCCTTCATCAAGGCTTTAATATAATTGAACATATTGTGATGGAAAAAAACGGTGATGAAAATGGTTTTGTTTCTATTACTGTCTTTCAACAGTGCCCGCAGCACAACAAAATCCACAGATAATAAGTATAAATGTTCAAACATGTTCTTAAATAAGCTGCGTCAGCTAAGACCTAAATGCTCACCAACTGAACAATATGTTCATGGCACACATTTGCAGATAGTAAGATATAAGAATGAACACTGAAACTTATTTTTATTTCAAGGGCATGTTAAAACATTTGCAGTTTGTTTGAACTTCTTGAAAACAATGTGTGGCACAAAATACCACTGCTCTACCAGTATTCAAAGGGGAACCTCCTGAAGACGAATAATAGAATCATCAGGCAATGCCTGGAAGCCATTGCTCTCTTGCCAGGAAAGGTTGGTTTTCCTTTGACAACCATTAAATTAGTTTCTTTATATTTTTAAAGTACTTTGCTAAAGCCAAGCAGTACATTTACAAATTGGATACATACAGTTATGGGATGCATTATTTAGAGGTCATTTCTCATAGATTCCATTTTAATCAAATAATTAATATTTTTAACAATTATTTCATTTTTCTCTGTAATAATAAAACAGTAGCTGATCCCAACTAAGATAAAATGAATCCTTATTGGAGGCAAAAGAATCATTTTGGGTTTAATTAATGTTTACATTATGTTTGTGTCGATTTGAGTCATGGAGATCTAAATTGCGAAAAAAAATCCCTGATCCAGAAAACCCCAGGTCACAAGCATTCGGTGTAACAGGCCCCTTACTTGTATTTGCTTCTTTTTATTGCAATAAATAAATCAAACTAATTGCAGGTGAGTTGCTATTGATATTTGCACTGTATTAATAAATAATGAAGCCAGTGCATTGGTGTCCCAGGATTTGCATGTTTTGTGAGTGACCTGATTATGTTACAGATGACCTGCATTTTTTTCTATGGTGCTGAAGACCTGCAGACAACATGTAGTACTAGGTATCAGGACAAAACTTTACAGTTTTTGCAGATGTAAATTTAGTGGTCATTTACTAAATCCCATGCCCCCTTCCAGCAAGCAATTTTGGCAGCCTAAGACTAATGCCATTAGAGTCAAATTGGGAGTAGAATCAGTAAACATTACTGGTATGCATGCCGGAGAACTCTAGTGACCAAACAGAGGTATAACCAAATACTCAATAATTTCTCCAAGGCATGCTAGTAAGTAAAAAAAATACTATATTTACATCAATAGTTAAAAAACATGAGAAATATCCCCTCTAACGCCTGACGCGTTTCATGCTTACCCACCACTTAGTCATAGGCAGAATACCATTCCCAGGATTCTGCCTATGACTAAGTGCTGGGTAAGCATGAAACGCGTCAGGCGTTAGAGGGGATATTTCTCATGTTTTTTAACTATTGATGTAAATAAAGTATATTTTTTTACTTACTAGCATGCCTTGGAGAAATTGAGTATAAGACTAATGCCAGGCTGGGTTGAAAATGAGAATCGGCAACTACACTGCATTACCATAGTGTCCTGCCTGCGTTTCTTTGCTGAAATCAGCCACATGCTTCCGCACCCGGGTTGACTCAATTGTTGCGGATGCAGATTCTCAGCCTGCATATTTCAGCAGGGCGATTTTCAGCCGTCTGGCATTTGTGTTAGCCTTGAAACTTGTGCTGAATCCATAGGGCAGGGGGTAAATACAAGGCCCAGCAGTGTCAAACACCTGCCAGCACTCCCTAACTAATTCACAAACATCTGAATGCCCCCCCTCATAAATGCAACACTGCCTAATGCCAGCAGTGCAACATTTATCAGGGCAAAAAAACCTGCACTTGAGAGCACGAGACTGGATGCAAAGTATGAAAAACATAGCGTCTTACATCCTCCTTTCATACTCTTCCTCGTGTTTTGTAAATTACCCCTTTGTATTGCAGGATAAACTGCTACATAATTAGATATAAGGATGGAAGTTTTATTGATGAAACCCGCGGCATTGAAAATATGCAACATCAAACTGTGTGTAAGCAGATCGTTACAGTCTCTGAAAAAAAGACAGATAGGTTAATGTATTTCATCTCTTCTTTAACTAGGACAAAGGATTATTATCATGCACTGGCACAAATATAAGAGTTTGTACTCTCTGCAGAAAATAATATCTTTCAAACAAAGAACTAATTGTTGGACAAAAAGTTCTGCTTCAGTTCATTGCAAAGAAGCATATTACTTGAAAATGAATCTCAATACCTCAAGGACAGATGTGCGAACAAAACTTGTATGCTGGAAACTAATATCCCCCTTGGAAAAATGATCTGTGGATTTTGTTGTGCTGCGGGCACTGTGGGAAGACAGTAATAGAAACAAAACCATTTTCATCACCGCTTTTTTCCATCACAATTGTACATAATATGTTCAATTATATTGAAGCCTTGACGAAGGCTAAATTACAGGTGTGGCATATGTTATCTGGAAACCCGTCCTCCAGAAGCACCGCATTATTGGAAGGCCATCTTCCATAGACTCAGTTTTAATCAAATAAGTCAAATTTGTAAAAATAATTTAGTTTTCACTGTAATAATAAAGCAGTACCTTGTCCTTGAGATATAATTAATCTTTATTGAAGGCAAACCAATACTATTGTATTTAATTAATGTTTAAAGATTTTTAAAACATTTTAAAAAATGGAAATCCAAAGTCCCAAGCGTTCTGGATAACAGGTCCCATGCCTGTATTTATGTACCCATTCCATATACCTGGCTTACCCCTTGACTGTCTTGCAGGGCCACCATTAGAAATCACGGGGCCCTGTACAACAACATTTTCAGTGCCCCCTGGGCCCCACCCACCAACCCTGGTGCCCAAGCCCCACCACTCCACATCACAGTTAAAATGGTCAGGGCCCCCTTATAAGTTTAAAAAAAAAACATTGGTGCCAGGGCCACCCATAAAAGTTTTTTTGAAAAAGCATTGGTGCCAGGGCCCCCCCTTACAAGTAAAAAAATTGGGACCCCAAAAAAATTTATTTTTAAAAAATTTATTTTTAAAAAATTTGGGGCCCCAAAAATTTCTTTTAAAAAAAACATTGGCACCAGGGTCCCCCTTACAAGTTATAAAAAAAAAAAATTGGTGGCAGGGGCCTATGGAATATTAAAATAATACATTTGTGGCCAGGGGATTAAAAAAAAACCACAAATTGGTGTTCAGTAGAATTTAACTCGTGGCTTCAACTTCGCCTCCTTTTGTGACTTTGGGTCCTTTCTCGCTTCAGGACTCCAATTCCGGCTGTTTTCGTGACTTTGGGTCTTTTAGGTGCTTTGGGATTTCGGCTATTTTTGTGGCTTCGGGACTTTTTGCCGCTTCGGGAATTCGGCTTTTCTGCACTTCTGCAATATCGGCTGGACGCAGGTCTTCAGTGCTGGCAAGGAGGGCCCGGCTCTTTCTAAACTGCAGCACTGCCGGGCCCCCCTTCATGCCTGGGCCCGGGACACTTGTGCCCCCTGCCCCCCCCGATGGCGGCCCTGCTGTCTTGTATTTACTGAGTGAGACACCAGCCCTGGCCATGGGCCACAGTAGGCAAATGTTCACTGCAGGCACACCTAAATCAGAACCATACACTAGGGGGCCGATTCACTAACTTCGAGTGAAGGATTCGAAGGTAAAAAACTTCGAATTTCGAAGTTTTTTTTGGGCTACTTCGACCATCGAATGGGCTACTTCGACCTTCGACTACGACTACAACTTCGAATCGAAGGATTCGAACTAAAAATCGTTCGACTACTCGACCATTCGATAGTCGAAGTACTGTCTCTTTAAAAAAAACTTTGACCCCCTAGTTCGCCATCTAAAAGCTACCGAACTCAATGTTAGCCTATGGGGAAGGTCCCCATAGGCTTGCCTAACTTTTTTTGATCGAAGGATATTCCTTCGATCGTTGGATTAAAATCCTTCGAATCGTTCGATTCGAAGGATTTAATCGTTTGATCGAAGGAATAATCCTTCGATCGTACAATCGTACTATCTGCGCTAAATCGAATTCGAAGTCGAAGGATTTCAATTCCCAGTCGAATATCGAGGGTTAATTAACCCTCGATATTCGACCCTTAGTGAATCAGCCCCATAATGACAAATTTGCAAAGGTGTGAACAATGATTCATAAACATATTGGTTAAAACAAACAAAATATTTATAGAAGTCCATTGTTGCCCTTGGATGTGTAAATTAGCATCCTACTTCTTGATTGCTGACAAAAAGGCCAGAAAATTATTGAGATAATTGTATTTGTGCATAAAAGCAAAATGGGTAATTAGATATTCATTTACTGCTCTTTCAAATTAAAGTGATAATATTCACTAAACACAATAGGCTAATTGGGAGGGGGGTCAGCAAAGAGTTTAATGAATATGTACAGTAATAAAGTGAGTTTTTAACTTTAATTTGTGCAAGAGCAGTTATTTAATATATTATTAATATATTACATTAATGTAACATAAAAGAGGCGTAAACTGACTTTATACGTTTTAAAAACTGTTACACAAAGGGCAAACTTTGGTTTTAAATGGTGTAATGTGGCTGTGTTTGGTGATTATTTTAATGTGGTGCTGTTTGGTATATTCCAACATAGTTTCTTTGCACACCTTTCTAAATATAGAGGGCATAAGAGGTTAGTATAGAAGTGGATAGAAAAATGACATTCAAAAAGCTCCAAATTAAGGGAAGGCCATCTCCCATAGAGTCAATTTTAGGTAATTAATACTAATTATATTTAATAATAATATTACTTTTCTTTGTGATCTAAAATAATAATTTCCCCATATATATCAATAGGATACTCCGTTTCCATATTTTGAGCCAATAATGGGCAAGATACTTGAATACATTGCAAATCACAATGCCATTGGTTTAAGCCAACATAGTTTTTAACAGATTTTGAGCTATTTCCATCTTGGGGGTATAATGAATCTCAAAAATGTTAGTTTTTTTTTTAAAAAAAAAAAAACTCGAATTGTTCAAGTTTTTTTTAAACTGAAAAATAGATTTTTGACTAAAAAATACCCTTGAAAACCCAATTTTGTCATGGAAAAAAACAACTTCAACTTTGATAAATAACCCCCTTTGTGTCAATTGATCTTCACATGTTTCCTCAGCACTTTCAGTAAACAAAAACCATCACTAGCTATCAAATATTTAGCAACGGAGCTTTCTGTGGTGGAGTTATGGAGGGCACGCTATGCCTAGATAAGTAGAAATTAAGTAACCATGATCTAACCACAAGAACTATATCAGCTTTAAAGTGCAAAAGTGCAAAATGGTAGAAAATCAGCGATTAACAAATTTGAAAAAATGGAAAAGTTTGTGAAATTTAGCCAACATACATAGAAGTCAATGGAAGGTGAAACTAGTTAATTGCACATGAAAAAGTTCAATAAAACTTATTTTCCAAGATAATTGGAACCACAAAGATTTAACACTTGAAAAATTCATAAACCAAGTAATTTCAGCAAGTACAGGTATGGGACCGGTTATGTATCTTTCTATAATTTGGTTCTTAATACCTTAAAGGGGGAATGTAATAAAAGTCGCAAAGAGCAAAACAATTAGCACAAATAAGAATAAAAAGTCTCATTTCGCAATATAATACTCTTCCTTAAACTGTTTTTACATTGCGAATTTTTATTGTGCATTGTCGACTTTTAAGAAGTGCTTGAAGGTGTCTTAATCTTTTGGAGCAAACATAACAACTTTTTCGGTAAGAATTTTTATTACATTCACTGCGCACTGGTGTAATTATAAAATTCGCAAACCTTCTTCTCAACCACTGTGGTCGCTAAACAGTTTCGGGTTCCCAAAAGCTATATTAAGTTCACACAAAGGCAAATTTGTTCGCACAAAGGCATAACTTTTTGCATTGAGTAAATTTTTTCCGTTAATGACTTTTATTACATTACCCCTAAGTCTAGTAGAGAATCATATAAACATTAAATATACCCAACAGGGTTGGACTGGAGTGTGTGGGTATGGGGGGCCCAGAGGGGTGGTAGGGGCCCCTGGGATGGAAGTCCCAGGGAACCTCAGACACTCCAGTCCGAAGCTGGCTGGTTTTGATTCTAAAAACGATTAATTATATCTTAGTTTGAATCAATTACAAGTACTGTTTTATTATTACAGAAAAAAGGAAATGATTTACAGATGCAGCCACTTTGGTTTGTCTGTTTGACACAGAATAACTAAACACAGATATCCCATTTATCTCATTTAACACAGAAAACTGTGTCACAACAACCCATCTAATTAAAGCATTCACCATTGTGAACAATGGAGCTTTGGTATGCTAATGAAAAGGTTAAATGCATTAAATGAGTTAAGATGACTTAAGATAACACAGTTTCTTCAATTACCCCTGAGTCATGACGCATTTAACTCACAAATCCAAGTGGCTTCATCTGTATATAATTCTGATTATTTGGATATAAGGTAGAGAGTTTTAGGATTGCAGGTCTGGGCCTGGCTGTGTGCATATAAATCAACATTGTTTTGTTGCTGCATTGTACACTGCCACCCCCACATTTTTAGAAAATGTTTTCAGGATAAAGAATAAATGGAACATAGAGCCACAGATTGACTGAAAAACATTGAGCTTATCATGTTAGTCTGCCAGAAGATGTTATTTCTGGCCTCACCGCACAATTACTTGGAGGAAGGAAGCTGACACACTGCATGGACTTTATAACCCCTCTATGTTTTGACACTTTCAGTGTTCATGCGTCTGTTTTAAATGATTTCTGTGCATTTGTAGCTTTACAATACATACATGGCTTTGCTTATATAACATTCTGCAACAGTATGGATTGGTTTGATCAAGCCATGTAATGCTTACTTTAGTTTAGAGCAGCTGTTAGAATGGCTACCCATTAACATTAGACTAAATATGCATGATATTTCTTGCCAGTTAGACCACCCTCTGATTTATTTGCTGAAAAGTACAGGTATGGGATCCAATATCCAGAAACCCGTTATCCAGAATTAAAGGAAAGCCATCTCCCATAGACTCCATAATATAATAAATCCTTACTGGAGACAAAACAATCCTATTGGATAATGTTTAGCTATTTTTAGTACAGTCTCCCATAGACTCCATTTTATCCAAATAATCCAAATTTTTAAAAATTATTTCCCTTTACTCTGTAATAATAATAAAACAGTAGCTTGTACTTGATCCAAACTAAGATATAATTCATCCTTATTGGAAGCAAAACCAGCCTATTGGGTTTATTGAATGTTTACATGATTTTCTAGTGGACTTAAAGGGGTTGTTCACCTTCAATGTACAAATCTTATGAAACCACTAACAATGCTCTCAATGTGTTAGAAAAACCATTTTCCATAACAAAAAGTAAAAATGCCATTGTAAAAGCTAATTTCTATACCTATTAACTCAGCCCTTCTCCTGTCTCTCAGACCTGTTTTCTGAAGTGATGGGAGTGGCCTATTTTGAACCTGACACACCAAGAACTTCCTATATGATGACATCATCATGCCCAGGCTTTGCCCTTACTTGTTTCCTATTGGATGTTGATACTGCCCTCCTCCTAGTAATTTATTGGGTGCTTGTGAACTGTAACCGGTCACATAATTTGAATGATCATTGGTTGATTACTCAGTTGTAATGGCAGAGGTTAACAGACGCGGCATATAAACAAACCTGCCTTGTAACAAACAATCACACAGCCAAATACTGCAGAAAAGGAAGGAGCAACATTGTTTGGCAACCTTTGGCATTAAGCATAATGTCAGTTATTTACAAAATTGCAACAAAACCAGCACTAACTTGCTTAGAAACGTATGTAACTTACACATCTAGCAGGGACAGTAGGGTTGCCAGTTGCCACCTCACCATTTTAAAACCAAACACATATGAAATCCACAGCCTGCATGGCTAATTATCAACTCATTTAGATGCTGCAGACTGAACTGATTTCTGTGCAGCCATGTATCATGCATCTAAATGAATTGCTAATTAGCCATGCAGCCTGTGGATTTCATATGTGTTTGGTTTTAAAAGGGTGAGGTGGCAGCCCTAAGTGACAGGCAGAGCAGTGATGAGGGCAGGTACGTTTTTTGAACATTTTGTGCGCTCTCCCGGGGGGGGGGGAGGGGCGGTAATTTACCTAGGAAAACGATACCTTTTTTTAAGTGTTCCACTTCTGGAACAAGATTTAGAGCTCTAAATACCAAAAAATGAAAAAGTTATATTTTTCATGATATAGGGATCTATACCAGAAAAATATTTTACCTTTTTTATGAGGTAAATACACAAAATAATACATGGACCCCCCCAAAAAAAATAATAATATATTTCTGGAAAGTACAAGTGTCATCTCCCATAGTAGCCATTATAATCCAATAATTCAAATTTTTAAAAATGATATCTTTTTCCGGTGTAATAATAAAACAGTAGCTTGTACTTGATCCCAACTAAGATATAATTAATCCTTATTGGAAGCAAAACCAGCCTATTGGCTTTATTTAATGTTTATATGATTTTCTAGTAGACTTAAGGTATGAAGATCCAAATTACGGAAAGACCCCTTATCCGGAAACCCCATGTCCCAGACATGTATCTTTACTTGGTAATGCCAGATAAAACAAATTTGTTGTTGGATTATGCTTTTTGACTTTACAGGCTTAAGGGAGTATGTTTTCCTATATAGAAACAACCAGTATGACGTTTATTACTTTAATCAGTATAAATATGCTATATAGCCCATACAAATATATTTTACGCAACTTTAAAGGCAGAAATATGGCACAAGTAACCTGCCAGATGCACAGCTATACTATATCTCAATACATCCAGCATGTATAAAACTATGGTCATTAAGGGATATTAAGAAGGATTGGGTAGAGCTGGAACAAACATGTATAGATAAACCTATGATTAATTGTCTACGGGCTGAACCAAAGTTTTTACTAAGGACAGCCTAAGAACATCCTTTAGTTGGACCTACCTATAAGGTTTGGTATAGTAATAGAGAAAAAATTAATTTGGCAAACTCTCCTTTTATATTACAACCACTTTTGGATAATCTGTTGTTTAATCCTAGAAGGATCTAGATCCAGAAGGAAGACCAACAAGAATAAGTGACTATCGTTAACAATTAAGTAATTTCTTTAGAAGATATACAAAGGAAATGGGGATGCCATCCAAGGGATGTGTGGAATTATCATCAGTTACATCACTTTATATACAAAAATAAGGCAGCAGACTGGAATAGATCATTAACAAAGTGGGATGAACTATTAGATCGAAAATAAAATATAGATAAAGCAATTTCAACAATATATAAAATATTATTATGTAACAGTTCTATCCCCAAAAGTACAGCACATAAAGAATGGGAAAGAGATCTTAATATTACAATCACACACGTAATATGGGATAAGATTTTAGCCACAACTCATCTAGAGCAGCAAGAATAATGGAGATGAATTACAAATTAGCTACTAGATGGCGTCACACCCCAGCTAAACTTAAAAAAATATTTCCAAACAGTTCAGATAGATGCTGGAGAAGTGATAAAGATATAGGTACACAAGCCCATATATGGTACAAATGTGAGGTTTTGAGAGAATACTGGGTCCAGATAATGCAAGTTATAGCAGAAGTCACACTCCCTCCGCCATTTAATGAGTAGAAACACTTAGTAGAAGAAACAAGGAAAATGGAAGAGATGACACATATACTATACAATACAAGCAAAGTATATTGGAAAATTTCAGAACCTTGGTTATCATTTCTTAACAAAAAACATAGTCTTTTATAGTATTATTGTAGTGAGTCAGGAATATTATGTTTGATGATACAACTTTGATCAAGTAACAAAAGAGATATTTGAGAAATAGATAAAAAGAGTTTTCTCTGTTTAATTGATGAGGATCAAATTATGCTGTTTTAAAATGCCATATGTTTATTAATCTTTAAGAATTTTGGTTTTTTTCCCACCCTTCCCCTTACCTTTTTGCCTTCTGAATCCTTTTCCTTAAAAATGTCATTGAAAATGAAAAAAAAAAAGGCTTAAGGGAGTATGTTTTCCTATATAGAAACAACCAGTATGACGTTTATTACTTTAACCAGTATAAATGTGCCATATAGCCCATACAAATATATTTCACGCAACTTTAAAGGCAGAAATATGACCCGAGTAACTGAAAACATTGCCATGGAGGATGTTAAATATTAAAAGAAAAATGCATACAACAGACTCCATGTGTAAACTAGGGGTGCCAGATCCACAGGACACAGCCACCCATCTGTTATGAGTTAGAACTTGTACAATTAAACTGCCGAAAATTGCCAATGAATATTGAGCTGATAATTGCCCAGTAATATTATACTAAGCTGTGTTCAGATGATGAGTGTTCTAAATCACAAATATGTATGCAAGCAATGTTGTAACTTTTGAGTTAATTAGTGAGTACACAGTAAGTATGAAATGTTCCCATTGTATAACAGCATTTGCATATTTAAATAAGTGAGTCAGGAGCCAGCAGCATTACCCTCATATGTGTGAATGTCCCAAGATGCTCTCTCATGTGGGATAAGCTTTTAGAAACTGTTTACTGCACAAGTTACATTTATTCTAAGTCTGAATTAGCGTGGCTCTTCCTGCAGCCTTTCATATATGATTTTTTTGTGATTGTTTTCCAACAACGTTTGTGGTTATTACAGGAATAACAGAGCAAAGGTATTCCCACTGCAAGAGACAACATGTAAGGCACAAGCAGGGGGCCTTCCTGTCATAGAAAAATAGGATTTCTTGAGAAAGGATGAAACGTTGGAACACAGGAAGAAATCAAAACATACATCAGCACAGAGAGACGGCACACAAAGTGCAGATTTGAAGATGAACCTGAAATCGAATAAATCAGAAAAGACTTCAAATATTTAGGGCAACATACCAGATCAGTGTTAGTTTATCTTATTTATGCCAGGCATTTTGTATTGTACCGTGAAGGTTCTGCAGGACAAGTGAAGTCAAGTAAAAGTCCAGTAGAGGGCACTAATAAATATATAGGAACCTGAGCAAACATCATGTACAGTGTAGAATGGCAATACATAGAAGAATCTCACTTTTTTTTTCAACAAACCAGCTTTGTAGCAGAGCATTTAACATTGGACCAGGTAAAGAGACAAGACAATAAGAACCCCCCCCTGATATTTCAGGTTTGCTCATTGTACACATCTTGAACATGAAAAAATGATTGCGTTACAGAATCTTAAAGATGAAATAGCAAATATAGCATTTCTAAAAATAACTGTTTTGCATATGGAAAATTAATGAATTAAACATGCTGACTATAGAGCGCCATAGATGATTTAGTGGGTTGGACGGATTCCTTGGGACATTCATATTTGGCTTATCAATTGTGCTATAGTAACAGAAACCATATGACATTTATCATACAACTACATACTACAGATGCACTGAGTTCCCTTTATTTTTTTATTCGACAGCAGAATTTGGCTGAATTCCAAACCGAATCCAAAGCCTTGTTTGCATATGTAAATTAACAAAATCCTGGAAAAAACGGAGAGAAAAAAAATCAGCATCTAGTGTTGTCAAGTAGTCTTAAATCACATGATTTTTGGGGGGTTATTTATCAAAGATCGAATTATAGAGCTTTGTGAGCTTTTTTATACCTCGAATCAACTCACAACTTGAATGGTTTCTAATTTAAGAAAAAATGCAAATGTAAGAAAACTCAGATCACTGTAGTCAGGGTGAAAACTAGTGATGGGCGAATTTACGCCATTTCGCTTCGCCGAAAAATTTGCGAATTTCGCGCAAAATTCGCGAAACGGCGAAAAATTTGCGAAATGGCGTCGGCGTCTCGTTTTTGACGCCGGCGCCCGTTTTTTCGACGCCAGCGTCCGTTTTTTCGGAAAAAAAAATTTTGACGCCGGCAATTTTTGACGCGAATTTTCGCGAGCGTTTTGCAAATTTATTCGCTGGCGGCGAAACGCACAAATTTGCCGCGAATTCGCGCCTGGCGAATAAATTCACCCATCACTAGTGAAAACCTTCAATACGCAAATTGTTCAAGTTTTCAAGCGAAACCCACAAAAAAAACATCATGAAGGCTACAGACATCTTCAAATGGTTCAAGGGACTTCTGCCATTGACTTCTACATGACCTTGACAGTTTTTACATGGTATATTTTTGGATTTGAGCTATTTCCAGCTTTGGGTTATAAAAAATACCCCTAAAAAGGTGAATTTTCGGAAAAAACAACTCTACCTTTGATAAATAACCCCCTAAGAGTCTGGATTCAGTTTGGGCAGGCACTCGGTTTTGGATTAATTCAAGTTCTGCCCAAAAAAAAAAAAGTCTTGGATTCGGTTGAATCTAGGATTCTGTGCATCCCACCTACATGCACTCTTCTCAGACTGGGGTGTCCGGGGCACACCAGGACTACCACCCCAAGAGCCCAGTTTTAAATTCCACCTCCCGCTGCCAACTTATCCCCACCCAGTTCCTTACACAATGCTAATGGACCCCTGCTGCACGAATATAGCAGCCCCCTCATACAGGAACATGGGCATCAGACATGTAATGTAAAAGCTCTTTCTTTCTTCTTGCAGCTGTTCAGTAGAGCGAAAAGCCGAACTTTAACGAAAAAGAAGAAGCCGGAAGAGGAGTGCCCCCATTGGGTGCTCGCAGGAATAGGAGCACAAGCCCGGCGTTTCAGGTAAGTAAATACATTTGGCACCCCCAAGTGGTTAATGACTTTCCTTCTTCTTTAAGCAGCTCTTAGGGGTTGTTGCAAATTATCAAGCAGATAATGAGGTTTGCCTTTCATATAAGCTGGTGCTACAGGGCTGAATATTACATTCTGGTGCTAATTGTGCTGGTTTCTGAGCTGCCATGTACCAATAATCTGAATTATTCACTAATCTGCTTTGTATTGTAACATTTATAGTATATTTATATTCAGTATATTGTGAGTGGATCCCTAAGCTCAGTAAATGGCAGCAGTCCAGAGCATCTGCAGTGAATCAGCAGAAAAGAAGATGGGGAGCTACTGGGGCATCTTTGGAGACACAGATCTTCCCTGCTAAAGGGTTGTGGTTGCCTTGGGCTGGTACTGAAGCCCAAAACATAATGTACGACATTTCTTTCTACTTCTTTAGTTGAGCTTTAGTTCTCCATGCTATGGCAAAAATCTGCAAAGTCCACAATTTAATCAAATGGCAGAATTTTCAATTTAATGTAATTAAGGAATTGATAAACATTACCTTAACTGCAGCATATATTGAAATTATTTTAATAATCGTTCCCCTTTAATTTTCTTTTAGCAAACCATTCCAAAAATAAACTAAAAATAAACTGACAGCTTGGAGACTATAACACAAATCGTTCTTTTTAATTCACAGGCTTGTGGGCATATTCCCTTCTGAATCCACTAAATCTCTGAAGCTGAACAAGTCCTTGTATGTCAGTTATATTCATAACCATCTAATCCTTGTACTGAGCTTGATTATACTGTGGTGCTTGATATCCATGAATATAAACATTGCATTGAAAGACACACCCATTCTCAGGAAAGCTATGGTGGCTAGGAAATTCTAAGGAAATAAAAACTTTATATGCAGTTGAACAGAGAATGCCACTGCCTGATGCATAGATTCAGAACATGTGTGCAAAACGTTCTGAGGTTTGGAGCAAACTAAACCCATATTTAGAATTCTGTTTTATAGTATCCAGTATAAAGGTTCTGTAATTACAACAACATGCTTTCTCTTTGGATCAATCAGGACCTCCACCTAGTCTCACGAGGTCTATATTTGACACAAATATTACCCAATACAAAATTACATAGTAGCGCCTGCTTTAAGTGTCAGTAAGTTGATCTTACATTTCTTTTAACAGGGCCATAATTGTCTCTGTCACCTTAAAGTAAACTTTTAGTAAGTTATGAAATGGCCAATTCTAAGCAACATTTCAAACAGCCTTCATTAATTATTTTTTATAGCTTTTTAATTATTTGTCTTTTTCTTTTGACTCTTTCCAACTCTTAGATGGGGGTCACTGACCCCATATTAAAACAAATCCTCTGTAATGCTACAGGTGTATTATTATTGCTACTTTATATTACTCATCTTTCTATTCATGCCCTTTCCTATTTATATCCCAGTGCCCTATTCAAATCATTGCATGGTTGCTAGGGTAACATGGACCCCAGCAACCAGATTGCTAAAATGAAAAGCTAGAGAGCTGCTGAGTGAAAAGCTAAATAACTCAAAAAACACAATTAATAAAAACCAACTGCAAATTGTCTCAGAATATCACACTCTACATCATACTAAAAGTTAATGAGAAGGTGAACAACCCCATTTAAGCCAACGTTGGTAAAGCTAACATTTAAAAATGTGTACTGGAACAGCACACATCTAAGGGAAAAAGGAAATGGAAAACAATATATCATTATATGTTTAAAATGGACTCTATTGGAGATGGTCTTTCCATAATTCAAAGCTTTCTGGATATTTGGTTTCCTGGTGTATTTACAGATGCTGGACAGATATAAGGCTGACTTATTATGGATAGTGATGGGCAAATTTATTCGCCAGGCACGAATTTGCGGCGTCCAAAATAAGATGCCGGGGATTTTTCGCTATTTCGCAAATTTTATGAGAAATTCGCAAATTTTTTTTGCGAAACGGGACAAATTCGCCAACACTAATTATGGATCCTTTTGGAAAACATGTATGCACACAAAACATACAAATGCATACTAATGCACACATATCTATAGACATACACATTTCATACACACACAAAGATTGGAATGGGATCTGTTATCTAGAATTCTGGAGATCCGGGGTTTTCCAGATAACAGGCAATTCTCTAATTTGGATCTTCATACTGTAAGTCTACTATTTTGACTGAATAAACAGAGGAAAGAATGCAGTATTGCCCAGAGCAATCTATGTGGTTTGATTTGATTTGATGGGATTTTTTGGGGGTCATGTGATTAAAATAAGATAAAGGGACAGCCTAAGCCTGGTAATATTGCCATGGGAAATTCCCCTAATGTCTTCCAGAGGTTGCCTCTTGGCATAATATCCAGCGCTACGGTTAGTTTTATTATCTCATTGATTCTGCTGTGAATTTTTTGACTATTCAGCTATTTCTCCATCATTAATCTCCTCTATGCTATTGCATAGTTAAAGTCTCAGCTATCCCCTCTCCTTTTAAACTGTAAGTCCTTGCAGTCCTAATTAACTGCTTTCATGGTTTTTAGTAATGTGCGGATAGAAAAATATTTGGCCCACACTCAACCCAAGAGACCCAAACCTGCACCTGAAATACCCGTTCCCTGACCTTTCTCTGGTGTCATCAGGGGTGAGTGTGAGTATATGAACAAGGGATGCTCTGTCTCTTGTGGGGCATTAAAGGAGAAGGAAAGTCTGTTTGCACTTGGGGGTGCCAAACGTTAGGCACCCCAAGTGATTGTATTGACTTACCTGAAACCCCGGGCCAGTGCTCCTATCGGCAGAAAACTGCACCGGCCCAGGGTTATACCAGCGAGCACCATGGAGAGATCTTCTTCCTGCTTTCTTCTTTTTTTAACTAAAAAGTCAGCTATTTCGTTCTACTGCTCATGCGTTTGCCCCAGGGAAATTTGAAGAAAGAAGAAGCCGGAAGAAGATCTTTCTGTGGTGCTCGCTAGAAAACCCCCGGGCCTGTGCAGTTCTCTACTGATAGGAGCACCGACCCGGGGTTTCAGGTAAGTCAATACAATCAGGTTGGGTGCCTAACATTTGGCACCCTCAAGTGCAAACAGACTTTCCTTCTCCTTTAAATGTCACAGAGAGGTCAGGAAGTGGACAGGCTGGTGGCAAATTCGACCCGTCGGCCTGGATCCACCTGACCTGTGGGTTTCAGACCGGCCATTACATCACTACTTGGGTTGTCAGCTCTTGTCAAATACTGTGGAATATGTTGGTGCTTTATAGATGAAGAATTGGAAATCGGCAATTTGGCATGCACTCAACAGGACTCCAGACAGCGGTAAAATATCTCTTTACTTTATTGCACAAACATCTATCGTCGACGATAGATGTTTGTGCAATAAAGTAAAGAGATATTTTACCACTGTCTGGAGTCCTGTTGAGTGCGTGCCAAACTGCCGATTTCCAAGTCTTGATGTCTCCCCCATGCTGAGGGTTCGGGGCGCAGCACCCGGGCCACCGAATTGGAGCTGTGAGTGACCCACAACTTATTGTATTGGAAAGTTTAAAGCGGAGGGTTTTGGGCAAGTGCACCCGAACCACTTTAGAACAGCTGTGAGCAAGTCTTTATGAACGTAAAAATAACCGCTAGACAGAAAAGGATTCCAATATATTGAATTAAACATACGGCGGGGGGTTGGAGCGCTCCTGTCCCTTTTCCCTAATTTAGTGCTTTATAAATGAATACTTACATTAATATTATGGTAGTTGGTTGCTTGAGTTTATTTATGGTTTCTAAATTAAGGAGCTATTTTATTCCACAGCTTATCTGTTCTAAATGAAAATATTTAATTGATCTCCCCTACCCTGTGTTTCTCTTAATCTATGCCACGCTGTGTGTTTCTCTGACATGCCAATTTCAAACACATGCTGCACTTATAGGGTTAAATGCTTATGTTAAAAAAGTAAAATAGGAGACATTTCTATGAGTAATACAACACCTGCTTTTGCATCCCGAGCATGCCATGAAAAGAAGAAGTGTCCCTGACACCTTTTCTCATTCCTTTGCCTAAAGAAATATGATTAATTTGATAGGCATTAAAACTCAGAGTAGAAACTGTAGCGGGTGAAGGTGCAAATTTATGAACTATGAACTATTACAATAGCAAAAAAAAAAATTCTAACATTAGAAAGACATTCTAGCATTCAAATTGCAAGCCTGGACTTTTGAAACTTAGTCCCGTATGATACGGCAGATACTGCAAGACACACCTACTCTTTAGACTTTATAAATGAAGCTCAGTGCTGCTGTTATAACACTCAGGGGATATCTGCACATGCAAGGGTGTAAGTAGCGTTGTGATTACTGTGTGCATGGATAGAAGATGTTACATCTGCCTTTAGTTGGATACTTTATTCAAATATTGTACATTTATGTTTCTGTACAGGTCTGAACATAGTTACACAATTTTCATATTTTCTCTCTGTGTTTCTAGTTAACTAGTATAGCTGATATTCTTTTATATTAGTCTTGTTTTGACTTAACTAGTTTGTGAACAGAAATGTTTTATTTCATACCTTTCATTATAAAGTTTGCTTCAGTATAGAAGCTTCATAGGAATCATAGTTCTACAGTATTTTATAGTCCCTGTAATGATGTCTTATTTAGTGTATTATATTATGAACACCTCCAGTGCAGTCAGTGCACTTTATTTACTCTGTTTACTGGAGCTTGTTTATAAATTATAGGGAAGGGAGCTCCAAACTAAAACAGCCTTTTCCATAATGAGTATAACTATGAGCAACTTGACATAAATTCAGCTTTAATGCATTTATAATATATGTAATTGTGATTTTAAAAAAAAAATTGTCTGGCTTTTAATATTCATTGCACTACTGGTTCTGACTCCTGTAACCATGTAGCAGAAGAAGCTGAATAACAGTCTTGGAGAAGAACTGTCTTGTGCTACTTTGTTTTGAGAGTCAGAGCCAGAGAAAAAAAAGTCATAAATACACACTGCTTTCAGGCGGAGTTCCATTTACAAGTAACTGTTAAACCGCTCAAAATTTTTAATTATATTAAAAAATAGCTTAGAATTGAATTTTTTAAATTCTTTCAAATTCTGTTTTGGGTGGAGATTGGCTTTAAATGTATCTGTTGAATTCTACTGAATCTTTATTGTGATCCAGGTCTATTGTAAGCGTAATTTTTTCAAGTGGTTAAAGCATATAGCCTTCTGTATCTTTACATTTGTGTATATAATGAGTGGAGTCTATGGGAGATGGCCTCTCTGTAATTTGGATCTATATGGTTAATGGGTTTCCTGATAAGGGTCAGGGCACACGATCAGATTCGGGGAGATTAGTCACCCGGCGACAAATCTCCTCTTCTTCTTCAGTTCTCCCTAAACTGCCTCTCGCTGGCTAGAATGTAAATCGATGGCGGGATGGCACTCAGACCACTTCGTTTTCCGAAGTTGCCTGTAGTTGCATCACGAGGATACTTCGGGCGACTTCGGAAAAGGGAATGCTCTGAGTGCCATCCTGCCGGCAATTTACATTCTAGCCGGCGGGAGACAGTTTTGGGGAAATTAGTGGATCCAAAGAAGAGAAGATTTGTCGCCGGGCGACTAATCTCCCCGAATCTGAGCGTGTGCCCTGACCCTAACAGTTCTTATACCTGCACTGCCTTTGCGCAGAATTTAGAGTAGCCAAATGGCTAAGTATAAGGAGAGTGTCTAACAAGTGGCCCAGTGCAAGGGTATATGATAATGAATCCTGCAATAAGAAAAGTATTGTGAGTCTCTCAAAAAGTCAAAAGCAGTATTATAAAAATGTAATTATTTTATTAGGTCATAGGAATGGCCTAATGCGTTTTGCGCCTATTGGGTTCCTTACTGAAAAGCTCAGTCTATGAGTAAGTGCCCCAATAGGCAGACTATACTATTCTAGAACTATGATCTAATAAAACAATTTAGCTTAAATCACCTATTACATACATATGTTGTTCAAGCCCTGCAAAACTGAAGTGAGTTCATTCTTCCACGTGTATCATCCAAGAATGAATAACCTGTGGTCAGACTTCAGGCAGCCAGCATTCAAGGGTCAGATGCAATCATGAATCATCCCTTATTTATATGCTTGTCAGACAAGAAAGGGAACAATGCTAATTAAACTGGCTTATCTCAATTCTGGAGAAAAGCAAAATAATCTTAGATAACTGAAATTACAATGTTTTATTTATAATTTAGATTAGGGCCCACATCATTTAAAAAAAAAAAAATGACAGATGGTGACATAAAATAGCTGCTAAGTGTTTTCCTAGACCATGCTCATTCATCAGACTAAATAGATGGTCATTTGAATCAAATTTACAAAATGTATATGTAGTGGCTTAATTATCACTATGCTACATACATTAATATGGTATTCCTATGGGAAAAGTCTGCATTGTAGGTAAAAAATATGCCAATTTGCATCAAAATAATTGTAGTTCCTTCTTCTTCTTTCGTCTATAGTGTTAGTATACAGAAAAAGACCTGCAACCAAGTCAGCTCAGGCATTCCCAACAAAGATTTAAATAACCTAGTCCTCCAACTTTATTTTGATGAGTAAGGGGCAGAATTGCCATTAATAGCAACCGATTTACCAAGTCATAAATAGATTCCCAGTCACTAACTTTAGTTCGTGATTTTAGAATACAGATTATTTTCAAACACCCGCAATGCCCGAGATCTACAATATCGCATATTAATATTTATCTCTCTAGTGTAGTTTAAAATAATCCATACATTTTATTGGTTAAAGCACTGCGTATCTTGACAGCGCTATATAAATAAATGATGATGATGATGATGATGATGGTTGCCTATACAGTATGTGTCCATAACGTCCCGGTGTCTAGAGAATATGGATTACAGATATTAAAAGTGCCTGTTAGCAAATGTCTAAATTGTTTTTCAAGTTGCTGTAGTTGCTGTAGTAACTGGTTATAATGAAAGGGTTAACACACATACATATTGGTTCACAATAATGTTTTGTACTTTCTCTCTGTGAGGATCCAGCAGCCTACAGATGGAAATTATGGAAATGTATGCTCTTTTAATCTGTCAAAAGCCAGTGTTAGTGAGGGGCAAATTTGCAAATTTTGCAAATTTTTTTTTCAGAAAAGTAAATTAATAAATAAGGCAAAACCCCGTGCTGATTTGTTTTTCAGAAAAAATTCAGACTTTTATAAATAACTCCCTAGATGTATGAAGATCCAAATTATGGAAATAGCTCTTATCCAGAAAACCCCATGTCCCAAGCATTCTGGATAACAGGTCCCATTTCCCCAAGTAACACTGGCTAGTGATGGGCGAATTTATTCGGCAGGCACGAATTCGCAGCAAATTGTCGCCGGCGACCAAAAAACGGACGCCGGCGTAAAAGATGGACGCCTGGCGCCGTTTCGTGAATTTTTCGCCGTTTCGCTTTGCCGACAAAGCGAAACGGCGAAAAATTCACGAAACGGCGCCAGGCGTCCATCTTTTACGCCGGCGTCCGTTTTTTGGTCGCCGGCGACAATTTGCTGCGAATTCGTGCCTGCCGAATAAATTCGCCCATCACTAGCCAGTGTTACTTGGGGAAATGGGACCTGTTATCCAGAATGCTTGGGACATGGGGTTTTCTGGATAAGAGCTATTTCCATAATTTGGATCTTCATACATCTAGGGAGTTATTTATAAAAGTCTGAATTTTTTCTGAAAAACAAATCAGCACGGGGTTTTGCCTTATTTATTAATTTACTTTTCTGAAAAAAAAATTTTGGTGGAAAAAAAAACTAAAAAATCGTGAAAAATACGAATTTTTCAGCTTTTCCACCCGAAAACTAATTTTTTTCCTGATTTTTCCCAAAAACCCCAAAATCTTTGGGTTCTTGCACGAAACCTGTCTCGGATCAAAAAAATCTTTGGGACTTCTCCCATTGTCTTATATGCAACCTTAGCAGGTTTGAGATGACGCATTTTTGGATTCTGACTTTTTCCATTCTCGGGGGATAATAAAAAAAATTTGGATTTTATACTAAAAAAAAAACATGAATTTTGGGGGTTTTAGGCATTCGGAGTTTAGTAAATAACCCCCTAAGTCTACTATAAAATCATTTAAACATTAATTAAACCCAATAAGGATGCTTTGCCTCCAATAAAGATTAATTATATCTTAGTTGGGATCAAGTACAAGGTACTGTTTTATTTTTACAGAGAAAAAGGAAATCATTTTTAAAAACTGTAATTATTTAATTAAAATGAAGTCTATGGAAGATTGCCTTTCTGTAATTGTTATTGCTGACATGAACTTCTGTGACTGCTTTCATGTATCACAAAAACTCATGGAAATATTAGTTTGCTTTAAACCAGTTATCTATGGCAACAGCTAATGATATTTATATATATAATATAATTGCACTGCCACGTTCACAATTACTGTGTGCGAGATGTACAAAATCACTGATTCACTATGTAGAATAATATACATTTGCAGAACTCAGGTATATGTCATTTCTTAGTCATCCACCCCTGGGCATCTCTAGTTTCTCTTCTGTAGCTCTTGTCTAACAGGATAACCAAAAACTCCTGAAGTGATATTTTTATGGAAATGCTGGTAACATATGTACATCTTATTGATGACACAGCAATTTAATTTGAGATGTAAGGTGTCACTTACTCACTGGTAAGAAATGTGCCCTGCAGCAGCACAGTTCCACAATGTAGATGCATGTGCCCTATAATTAACAACAGCCTATGATGGTCTTCCCTTTAAACTTCAGATCTATACCTGTATATTAAGATTATACCAATGAGTAGCAGCCATGTAACCTCTCCCTTAGGGCAGAGACAGATGAGAAGTTTCGGGGCGATTTAGTCGCCCAGCGACAAATCGACTCTATTTTGGGTGACTAATCTCCCCGAACTGCCTCCCCCTCGGCCAGAATCTATATCCCCGGCGGGGTGGCACCCGGGGCGCTTCATTTTCCGAAGTTGCCTCACGAGGAAACTAAGGGCGACTTTGGAAAACTAATCGCTCCAAGTGCCATCCTACCAGTGATTTAGATTCTAGTCTGTGGGGAGGCAATTTGTTACCGGGTGACTAATCTCCCAGAATCTCTGTCTCTGCCCTCAGGTGACGTAACCAGAAACACTGTTTTTTTTGTAAGAAAATTAGTAACAAACTGCCTCTGAGGTTCTATCCACTTACAGAAACAGTAAGTCTGGATCACAAACAGAACACAGCCACCTTCGACCAGTAGCACTCTGCCCATGGCTCAACAATGGCTCAACGATCAACCAGTAGTGATGGGTGAATTCATTAGCGCGATTCGCTAATAAAATTTGCTGCCGAAAGTTCGCCGCCGTCAAAAAAAAATTGTCCAAAAAAAACGGACGCCAGCGCAATAGTGATTCAGTTCAATACGCTTCTTTAATAGATGTTCAGTGATTGACACACAAATGGTGCAGCAGGTCTGTTTGAAACTGCCCATAGTGGACCAAAGGGCAAGTGCCCTCTATCCCTAATAGAGAAACACATTTATTCCAAGGAACTACATAAATTTAAAAGCACAAAACAAAACATTGCTGGTGGAAGTTCTCTGTTTCAACCTCCAACAAACGGCACGTGCACCTATACACATTTAAAATGCATACACAGTAGACAATAGTATTACAGTTATAGGATCCCTTATCCAGAAACCCGATATCCAGAAATTACGGAATGGCTGTCTCCCATATTTTATCCAAATAATCCAAAATTTTAAAAATGATTTCCTTTTTTTCTGTAAAAATAAAACAGTAGCTTGTACTTGATCCCAGCTAAAATATAATTAATCCTTATTGGAAGCAAAACCAGCCTATTGGGTTTGTTTAATGTTTAAATTAATTTCTAGTAGACTTAAGGCATGAAGACCCAAATGACGCAAAGATCCGTTATCCAGAAAACCCCAGGTCATGAGCATTCTGGATAACAGGTCCCATATCTGTACACATTTCTAGGTACAGGTATGAGATTCGTAATCCAGAAACCTGTTATCCAGAAAGCTCCAAATTACAGGACTGCCATCTTCCATAGATTCTATTTTAATCAAATACTTGATAAGAAAACATAATAATAATAAAACAGTACCTAGAACTTGATCCTAACTAACATACGGTAATTAAATGGGTGGTTCACTTTTAAGTTAGCTTTTACTGTGCTATAGAATGGCCAATTCTAATCAACTTTTCAAGTGGTCTTCATTATTTTTTCCATATAGTTTTTGAATTATTTGCCTTCTTCTTCTGACTCTTTCCAGCTTTCAAATGGGGGTCTCTGACCCCATCTAAAAAAACAAATGCCCTGTAGGGCTACACATTTATTGTTATTACTACTTTTTATTACTGTTCTTTCTATTTAGGCCCTTCTCTAATCATATTCCAGTCTCTTATTCAAATCAATGCATGATTGGTAGGGTTATTTGGACCCTAGCAACCAACTGAAATTGCAAAGTGGAGAGCTGCTGAATTAAAAGCTAAATAACTCAAAAATGCAAATAAAAAATAAAAACCAATTGCAAATTGTCTCAGAATCTCCCGCTCTACATCATACTAAGGGGCTGATTTACTAAAACCTGAATTTATCTAATTTTTTTCTAAAAAGAAGTAGACCTAACTGCCATTTATGAATTGAACTAATATATCAATAATTGAGGTTTAAGGTTTAATAAATGGCCCCCTTAAAGTTAATTTAAAGGCGACCAAACCCCTTTAATCCTTATTGCAGGCTAAACAATCCTATTGGGTTTGATTCATTTTGAAATAATTTTTTAATAGACTACAGGTATGGATATCCAAATTACAGAAACACCCCTTATCTGGAAAACCCCAGGTCCCAAGCATTTTGGATAATTGTACCTTCACACAATAAATAAAAGAACACATCTCATTGTCTCAGACATGAACATTCTGGCTACTGAAGAGGTTTTACATTTTACAGAGAAAACAAATCTGTGAATTCAAGTTTATGGTAATATATTAAAGTGAGACCTTGGATTCATACTCTTTTATAACTTAGTAAAAGAAAGTGACAAAGGTCCAAGCCAAGGACAGCACAAATTAAGGGGCGACATGCCGCCCAGCCGCTTCTACGTTTTTTAATTAATTAATTAATTTTATAGAAATGGTTGGGGGGGGGAGCAGAGGAGAATGGAGGAGGTGGAATGTCCAATGGGGACTTGGCCTTGGGGTGCCTGGCTGGCAAATTTGGGCCTGGCCATCACCCCACTGTAATATTAAGAATACACTGTTTAAATTCTTTATTTATATGACATATGAGACTCATGCAATGTACCTCATTTTCATTTTCTGCAATGCACTGGGTCAATTTTTTTAATCCCATGGGCACAATTGCTAGATCATCAAGATCTGTGTAGCCTGTGTTTTGCCTTGTATTTAACACCTGAGGGCACTGCTAATGTTTATGCTACTCTTGTTTTTTTCAACTTGAGTTTTTTCTTTTCCTGTCTATGAGCATCGAAAAAATGTATTCCCTTCACACATTTTTATGCATTTTATTGCTGTCAATATTGGCTTTAGAGGTACTGTGCATTACATTTTTTGTAGAATCTGATGAGACTTGCCTCACTGTGATACAATAATGAACTCAGCTACTTCTGTCTTAAAGCACATTCTTGGCTAACGGCCATTCTTTCTGACTGCACTAGATCCTGGTCTCCCTACAGGCATTCCTTAAGCAGCAAGGTTTCCCTGTCTGTGTGTGATTGTATTTTTGTCTCCATCTACTCATAGTAAATAAATTATTTCAGCCTGCCTTTCATTAGCAAGATATATGATAAAACTGAGCTATAGCATGACCTATCACAATAATATGCTTCACAATATGTCTCATTCCTTGCAGTCTTATGCTTATCAATAATGTTTTGTTTATGGTCAGGACTCAGGACATATCTAAAGGCAAACATTGGCATTTACTTGATACCTTAGGCCAATGTTTGCCAAACTGTTGGGTGTCCCCTGGGTGAAGGCTTTAGAATAAGCACAGGAAGGCTTAACAGTTACAGAAAAGTAGGGAATTTGACCTAAATATGTAAAGAAAATCTATGTTCTACTGTAATGAAAGGATATACTCCTGCTCATTGCAACACTAGGGGGCCGATTCACCAAGGGTCGAATATCGAGGGTTAATTAACTGGTTATTAAAATCCTTCGACCTCGAATATCGAAGTCGAAGGATTTTAGCGCAAATAGTTCGATCGTACGATCGAAGGATTATTCCTTCGATCGAACAATTAAATCCTTCGAATCGACCGATTCGAATGATTTAAATCCAACGATCGAAGGAATATCCTTCGATCAAAAAAACGTAGGAAAGCCTATGGGGACCTTCCCCATAGGCTAACATTGAGTTCAGTAGCTTTTAGATGGTGAACTTGGGGGGTCGAAGTTTTTTCTTAAAGAGACAGTACTTCGACTATCGAATGGTCGAATAGTCGAACGATTTTTAGTTCGAATCCTTCGATTCGAAGTCGTAGTTGAAGGTCGAAGTACTTCAAATCCTTCACTCGAAGTTAGTGAATCGGCCCCTAGTTGTTTCTCGTTTACTCTCATAGGGGGGAATGTAATATAAGTCACTAATGGAAAAACTATTCGCAATGCGAAAAGTTATGCCTTTGCTGGAACAAATTTTGCTTTGCGCGAATTTAATATAGCTTTTGCAAACGCAGAAACTGTTAAGCGACCACTTCCGACAGCGGAAGACCATTTGCGAATTTTATAGTTTGCGACAATGCGCAGTCAATGTAATAAAACTTCTTACTGAAAAAGTGCTATGTTTGCTCCAAAAGATTACGACACCTTCAATCACTTCTTAAGAGTGCGCAATTACAATTCGCAATGCGCAATTACAATTCTCAATGCAACAGTTTAAGGAACAATATTACATTGCGAGATGTGGCTTTTTAGTCTTATCGTCGATAATTGTTTTGCGCTTTGTGACTTTAATTACATTCCCCCGTTTGTGCACTTAAAAGTAGAGAACACCAGAGCCGGGCCAGGCTGACCAGGCGCCCTAGGCAACCTGGGCGGTATCGGCGCTGGCTGGTTGCACGCATTTGCAAAGTACCGCTCGCATGACAAATAGAACATACAGCCAGAGAGAGAGAGAGGACCGGACATGGGGTAGGTGACAGATAGGGTTGCCACCTGGCCGGTCTCAATGTTATTAATAGGGAAATATGATAAATATATGGGAAGGCTGGTATTTTTTTCTGGAAAAGGTGACAACCCTAGCGAGAGAGGGTCATTTATGAAACACTGGGAATTTTCTGATTTAATGCCCACAGTAGCGCAGATTTACCACACAGTGACAAATCTCCTTGTCTGCCAGTACCATTACCCAGTTTGGTAAGGAAGAAGGAAACAAATATACATAAAAAGACAAATTCACTATGTATATATGTATTTACACTGCATGTATGTACTGTATGTAGGGCAGGACCCAGGGTGCTAGCACATGTATGTATATTGTGGATTAGTGGGACCTCCCACATCTTAAGGGGTGTCATGTTTGCAGGACACGGGCTTGCACCCTTTTTTGTAAATGTATCAGTTAGACTAGATCATTGTTTGTTTTTAAAGCAGAAACAGTACTTAGCGCTAAGATGTGGATTTGCCTTGTCCAACAGGTTAAAGGAACAGTAACACCAAAAAATTAAAGTGTTTTGAAGTATTGAAAATCCAATGCAGTGTTGAGTTGCTCTGGTAAAATTGGCGTACTTGCTTCAGAAAGACCACTATAGTAACAGGCATCTGTGTAGCCATGGGGGCAGCTATTCAAGCTGGAAAAGGCACAGGCTACTGAGCAGATACCAGATAAGCTCTGTAGAATAAAATGGGATTCTTCAGAGCTTACTGTATCTGTTATCGACTTTATTTCCTGTACTTGAATGGCTGCCCCCATGGCTACACAACAGCTTGTTTATATAAACTATAGTTGTGTTTCTAAAGCAAACACACCAGTTTTACCGGTGCAGGGCAACTGAACATTATATTGTCATTCATTTTTTGGTGTTACTGGTCCATTAACATAAAAATAACAATAATCCACTGGAGAGCAAATGCAGTTGTTTGTGGAATGGATTTTGTTGTTTTTATTTCATTGTCAGTTGTGTATAGTGAATCCAAGCCACTCACTCCTGACTCACCAAATCAGCCGGTGATCAGTTAACCCACTTCATGAACAGGGAAAAAAAACGGTTTAAATGACATAAATGAATTGTTGCCACTCTTTAATATTAAGAATGTTCTAGTATTGTTACCAGTCTAACAGATATTTTTTATATATTTTCCAGCTAGGTAAAGAAAAAAAACCTACCTCTTCTAAACAAAATGCAGAATTTAAAATATTCTCAAAGTACTGGCCTGGTGAATTTTGAGACGTTTCAGTGGATCTACAGGATTATTTTACATGCCACGCTGCTTGTGAAGTGTTGCACTGAAGCCCACGTGACAGGTAAATATTAGTTTGACCTGTGTATTTGTTCCGTAGAAAAATATATGATTATGCATTTGTTTCTCCAGACCAAGTTTCAAGCGTCTATAGAGAAACTTTTCTGGACAGAATTGTAGCTATTAGGACTGTATTTAAGGACTTTGTGACAAAGTGAACTTTGTAGGTGCTTGCAAAGTTATGTGATGTCCCTTGTGCCTTTTGTTAGGTGTGTGATTTGAGGTAATAGGTAATTGGCTGTTTTCCTTATATGGCCATTCATAGGTGCATTCCTGGATCCAACTAGTTAGATACACTATGCTGAAGGTAAACACTAGTCTAGTCTTACACTTACCATAAAAGAGTGAATCAGATATGAATCAGATGTGCCTATGCCAACAGTTGTAAAATACTTTTTAAGTGATTTGTCTACTGTCAACAAAATCTGGCAGGCGTATCAGACACTAATGCCACTGCTGACACAGTGTCCCGGAAATGACTTTTTCCCTATTGTAAAAGCAATTACTGCAACTTGTAAGTGATTCACAAAAGAGCTGGCAATTATCTGTGCCTGTAATTCACATCTCATTCACTAGGTGGTGCCGGAGGCTTCTTAGCAGGGGTCAGTTATTATACTTGAATTCTGGGAAAACAAACACTGCTTCCTAAATGAGCGCTGTAGAATGTTTTTAATTCTGATTGTATCCTGAAGGGGAGCCCAAGCCACCCCTCAGTCTGGGGCCATATTTTAAAAAAGAACACAAGGAAAGCATTTTATTTTCAAGATATATATAGTGAATACATGTAGATCTTAATCTCTGCCCATGGTTCAACAATCAACATTTATTTAAAAAACACACAGGGGCAGATTTCTCAAGGGTCGAAGTGAATTCGAGGGAATTTTCGAAGTAAAAAAAAATCGAAATTCGAAGTAATTTTTTGGATACTTCGACCACCGAATAGGATACTACGACTTTGATTCGAAGTAAAAAAATCGTTTGAATATTCGACCATTCAATAGTCAAAGTACTGTCTCTTTAAAAATACTTTGACTTTAATACTTCGCCAAATTAAACCTGCCGAAGTGCTATGTTAGCCCATGGGGACCTTCTACAACCATTTTCTAAGTCTTTACACATTGAATAAAAATCCTTAGATCGATCGCTGAAATCCTTCGAATCGTTAGATTTTTATTAGATCGCAGGATTCCCAAATTTGCTAAAAAAACTTCGAATTCGATATTCGAATTCAAAGTTTTTTAATTCAGTGGTCGAATTTCGAATTTTTTTGTACCTCGAAATTTGACCCTTAATAAATCTGTCCCACAGTGTAATAGTGGTTCAGTTCAATATGCTTCTTTAATAAATAGTGATTGACACACAAATGGTGCAGCAGGTCTGTTTGAAACTGCCCATAGTGGACCAAAGAGCAACTGCCCTCTATCCCTAATAGAGAAACACATTTTTTCCAAGGAACTACATAAATTTAAAAGCACAGAACAAAACATTGCTGTTGGAAGTTCTTTGTTTCAACCTCCAACAAACGGCACGTGCACCTTTGACTTATGCACATTTAAAATACATACACAGTAGACAATGGTATTACACATTTCTAGGTACAGGTATGAGATTCGTAATCCAGAAACCTGTTATCCACAAAGCTCCAAATTACAAGACTGCCATCTTCCATAGAGTCTATTTTAATTAAATAATAAAATGGGTGGTTCACTTTTAAGTTAGCTTTACTGTGCTATAGAATGGCCAATTCTAATCAACTTTTCAAGTGGTCTTCATTATTTTTTCCGTATAGTCTTTAAACTATTTGCCATATTCTTCTGACTCTTCTTTGGACCCTAGCAACCAGATTGCTGAAACTGCAAAGTGGAGAGCTGCTGAATTAAAAGCTAACTAACAAAAAATGCAAACAAAAACCCAATAGCGAATTGTCTCAGAATCTCACTCTACATCATACTACGTGTGTAACCACTGCTTCAATAAACCCACTTTGCAGTTTGAAATTACGGCTGTATGCTGCTTGATAACTCTCTTTAATGGTTTATTACTTGATGGCACACAGATATTGTTATCAGCAGCGGCAACATTTTTAAGAAGAAATAGCCTTATCATGGGAATTATAGATGATCATTATACTAAGGGGCTGATTTACTAAAATTTTAATTTATCGAATTTTTTTCTAAAAACAAAGCAGACCTAACTGGCCTTCCATGAATGGAACTCGTTTATGAATATTTTTTCTCAACAAAACGTCACAACAGTATCAAGCGTCAATCCGTAGCGCATGATTGACGCTCCAAAAAATTGATTTCATCGAATTTTAATGCGAAAACTCAATGAAAACCCCAGTTTATCCAGCGCAGATCACGATCAGGGACATCTGCCATTGAATTCTACATGACCTCGACAGGTTTGAGATGGTGGATTTTCACATTTGGATTTTTAGCAGTTTTAGGGTATGATAAATATTTAAAAATTAGAGGGTTTTTTCCCACAAAAATTTGACTAGTAAACAAATGGGCCCCTAAAAGTTAATTTAAGGTGAACAACCCCTTTAATCCTTATTGCAGGCTAAATAATCCTAATGGCTTTGATTCATTTTTAAATGACTACGGGTATGGAAATCCAAATTACAGAAACACCCTTTATCTGGAAAACCCCAGGTCCCGAGCATTACAGGTCCCATCTGGTACCTTCACACAATAAATAAAAGAATACATGTGGGATTCACCTCATCATCTGGCAATTCAAGTTTATGATAATATTTGGTTCAAAAAAGAAAGAAAAAGTCAGACCTTGGATTCATACTGTTTTATAACTTAGTAAAAGAAGGTGACAAAGGTCCAGGTCAAGGACATCACACATTTAGGGGTGGCATGCCGCCCAGCCGCGTCTACATTTTTAAATGAATTTTTGTAAAAATGAGTGGGGGGGGGAGCAGAGGAGAGCAGGATTGTGGGGGCAGGTGGAATGTCAAAGGGGGACTTGGCCTGGGGGTACCTGGCTGTCAAATCTGGGCCTAATTATCACCCCACTGAAATATTAATCATTTTTTTAAAATTAATTTAAAAAACAATATTGGTAATTTTGTGAAACCAAAATACTCTATTTTATATTTTTCATATTTGTATGTTTCAAAAACTCCTATTACAGATGTAAATGTGCATATATACTGTATATACTGAGAACATTGTTATTAATTCTATATGGTTAAGGTTATGTTACCAAGATACTAGGGTGCTGTTATATGCTTTACCCTTATGGAATTATATACACATTTTGTGACAATACTTTAGAAAGTACACTATTAATTCGATGAATATTGCTCTTAGCAGGCTAGAGTTGTGCAAGAGTGATATGCCTGTGTGCGCGGGTTCGGGTTGACCTCACTGCACTGTTTGCCGGTCGCGGGCGGGTTGGGGTTGAGCTCTGCTGCCTGCTCTCCTCGTCCTTGACTGTAGACATGCAGGCTTCTGACTTCTGGTTTTATAAATGAAGTAGGGAAGCAAGGGGCGGACGGATGGGCGGGTGTGGATTGGACCGGTGTGGGTATTAGATACAGCCTAATAGTCCTATCTACTTGGAAGCCATGTTGCAATATCTTGCGCTGATGAGATCTAACAGGATCGAAACAGTCTGTCTGCAAGTTTGGATATATGGCTCTGAACTATTAGGCTTTATCTGTACACAGGGACATAAAGGAGTGATTTGCATGTCTCCGCCCATAATGTGGGAGTTAAAATCTGATTTTGTGTATTAAGGCAGTGCTATCTGTATAGCATGGGGCATGTACCTTCTGATTTCAGAAGGCTTTACACTGCATGTCTTGCATGCAAAGCACTTCTTTGCTCCATTTAGCCCATCTCACCCTAACCAGGTTGGTTTCCCTAGGAATGTCATGCAAAGAGCTCCACCGTCAGATTATGCCCAAGACAATTATCCTAAGATCAGATCCTCGGATCAGTCTTGACCTAAAGTCAGCACAAACTTACAGGAGCTTTGAGGTGTCTGTGCCAACTTTTTTCAACTAAAAAGATACCAAAGAACAGGAATACACTCCTTTAATGCGAAATATACTTGAAAAACTGAAGAATTAAACCCCTCAAACAACCTTATTATAGTGTCTGTTTTAGAGACAGGGAATGAAGAATTGCCTAAATAACCCCTTTAGCCTGCTGGGTTAAGGGACAAGGTAAGCCTTGGCTGTATAATGTTGCTATAGAAAAGCATCTGGACCAGTACATTTTTTCTGAAGAATGAAAAAACCCTAAAGGGATTAAATTACCAAAAAAGTGGGATCAATCTCATCAATTAATATTGCCGTTGCAACTGAGGGAATACTGATTTATAGCAAAGCAGTAAGTATTAATCCTTTAAACTGCACAAAGCTGTTCTTTTGTGAGGTTGTTAAGTATGACCCTTGGGTGGTTTTCTCACACTGTTTTTTAATGTATTTTTCAGTTGACCCACCTTCCAACCTGGAAATATATGATCCTGGATATTTGGGAATGTTGGATATTTCCTGGCATGCTACAGAGAAAAAAGGCGACTGCACAGTTACTTATGAATTACATTACCAGAATGGAGCTGGAAATAGATGGAAAGTAATGCAACTATTATTATAGTATTATATATAAAGATATTGTTTCTTGCTTGTGTGGGTAGACCACAAACTTTTTTTCTATAGTGATGTTTTATTATGTAAGGATTAATATAGAAAGGCTTTGCTTATGATTGCAGATACAAATAGTGGCCTAAGCACAGACAGAATGCATTACTTAATGGGGGGGATATATTTACTTAAAACTATACTTCGTTCTTGCTAAATGTAACTCTTGGCATTCTGATTGGATTTGATGGTGAGATTAATATTTTACAACATGTAATAGAAGGCCACAATTCAGTCCGTTATCAATTATCAGTAGTCACTCCCTTTTGGTTTGAATTGCAATTTGCTTGAATAGCAGATGCAATCACATGTTAGGTGTCTGTGATGGCTTTCATTCATCCAAGTCATGATATAATTATGCAGTGAGAAGTTTAAAGCCACTAGAAATTTTGAAAATCAGCTTATCTAAGCAGCTTTTTCAGTTCATTTAACTGGTTCATTTTTAGTGATACAGACACGTTCCTATAAAAATCATAGGAACGTGTCAGTATCAAGTATGTGCTGCACCCGCAATAGTTCCCCTTAAAGCCGCCCCGCAAACCTGCATGAACCTGACCCTCGGACACTGCTAAAAGATCTTCGGAGTTGTTTAAGTGACGCTGGGCTGGGGGAGGCGCGATCCTTCCATAGGCTAATTACAAATGAAAACATGACTTCCACCTATGGAAGGATCGCTCCAGCCCAGCGCCATTGAAGCAATACGGAAGACCTGTAGTGTCAGCCGCTCTGATACACCAAGGTTTGCAGAGCTGGGGGCGGCTTTGAGGGGAACTATTGTGGGTGCTGCACATACTTGATACTGAGACGTTCCTATGATTTTTATAGGAACGTGTCAGTATCGCTTTAAGAGCTACAAAATTCAGCAATTTAAACATTTAAGGGTAACACCGTCACCAAAGTCCAATCACAGTGGTTCCAATGAATTTCTTCAATAGGTGTTAGCTGAATAGTCACAGAGGTGTGAAAGTGATCTAAGCACACTGGTAGCTTGAATGTCGCTGAGGCATGTGAATATTTTTTACATCACATGACTGAAAAAGTGAGTTGTTGCAAAACCGCCAGGGTAATGATGCTAAAGTGTCATTTTATGTTTTTCACTGGCCTCCTCCTCTATTCAGGGACAGTTGTCCAAGTGTGGCATAATTGACCCATTCACACCTCTTCCAAACAATCTGTCTTCCCAGTCCACAACATAAACAGGGAGTATCTATTTACTAGCAATCTAATTATCTACCTTGCCAAACATGAAGTAGAGCCAATTTTCCTGTTGCCCTGCTCAGCTCAAATAATATTAAAAAAACATATTTTTTTATGATTAAAACTGAAGGCTGAAAGTATATTCAACACAAGCCCTACTCATTGAACTCAGTTCAACTAGCAGCATACTGCCCCTTTAAGAGGAAGAATGAAAAAATCCACAAAGGAAGAATCACTGGTCACAAGATAGCATGCCAAAGATATAGCACAGAATGTTTCCAGTCATTACTAGAATAAAAAGTCTCCGTGGGGAATGAAAGCATATGCCAGTGGTAAACAGCATAAAACAACAGCAGCAGGACAAAGGGCACATGTGCTTGTGCATATGTTTGGGACATTTTTGGGGGGGGGTATGGAATTCTGCAAGAAACAGAGATAGCAGGAAAAAGCAATTATTCACGTACAAGTAAATAAGGATCAAGAGATCAAGAGGAATGAATCAAGAAAAAAATCAGAGTTTGAAAATAATAAAGAGAAAAATATGTGGGGGGTGGACTGTGTTATAAGTTACAACGTTGTGCAGAGTGTTTAGTAATACAAACAATACTTTCTTCTACTTTTTTTTCAAAGTCTATTAGAACAAAACATCTTAAGCACAGAGCAGCATTTAATCTCAGCAACGAAATTATAGTCAAAATCAGGACCCAACTAAAAGGACCCTGTACAAACGAATCTCAGATCTGGAGCGATTGGACGGAAGCAAATTATTCTGTCCCGATAACAGGTAATACACTTCTGTATTCCTCTGAGAATGCATTACTTGTGCTCATTCCACTGTGCAGTGTTACTGGATATATTGATGCATCTGGTGTACAGTCCACTTCAAGTTCAATAATCATTTCAATGCTTTTAATTATTAACACAGATTGGTTGGAATTAATAATTATTAATGCAAGATTGGTTGAAAACAATCTTTCAAGATAACATGAGATTCTTTATTTTTTATATACAAGTACAACATGCAGTGAAATGCATCCTGATCCACTTTTTTAGACTGTGCAAAGTTAAAAAATATTAGTTAATACTACAACTAAGTACAAAAAAAAATGTTATTTTATACGTTTTTTAAAAAAGTCTGGCAAATATCCGCTTCATTCTGAAATTGAAAAATTACAACTGCCATAAATAAATTTCAATAATCTGAGTTTTTGAAACTCAAATTCACGATTTTTGCCACAAAAAACTTGAATCGCAAAAAAAAACTCTAAGGGCCAGATTTATCAAGGGTCGAAGTGAATTCGAGGGAATTTTCAAAGTAAATAAATTCGAAATTCGAAGTAATTTTTTTGAATACTTCGACCATCTAATAGGATACTACGACTTTGACTTCGAATTTGATTTGAAGTAAAATCGTTCGAATATTCAAAAAACTTTGACTTCAATACTTCGCCAAATTAAACCTGCCGAAGTGCTATGTTAGCCAGTGGTACTTCTAGACCATTTTTCTAAGTCTTTACACATCGAAGTAAAATAATTTGATCGTACGCTAAAATTGAGCGATTTTACTTAGATCGTTCGATGGTGAAAAATACTTCGACTTCGATATTTGAAGTCGAAGTATTTTAATTCAATGGTCGAATTTCGAAGTATTTTTTACTTCGAAATTCGACCCTTGATAAATCTGCCCCTAACTAACAATCAAATTAAATTTTTTCTGCAAATCTGTAAAAATGTGTGTTTTTTACTATTTTTTTAATAGAGATTTAATATGTACAAAACACCCAAAAAACACTAAGGGGCAGATTCACTAAGGGTCGAATTTCGAAGTTAAAAATACTTCGAAATTCGACCCTCGAATTGAAATCCTTCGACTTCGAATATCGAAGTCGAAGGATTTAGCGCTAAACGTTCGTTCGATCGATCGAAGGATTTTTCGTTCGATCGAACGATTAAATCCTTAGAATCGAACGATTCGAACGATTTTAATCCAACAATCGAAGGAAAATCCTTCGATCAAAAAAAGGTTAGCAAACCTATGGGGACCTTCCCCATAGGCTAACATTGACTTCGGTAGGTTTTATCTGCCGAAGTAGGGGGTCGAAGTTTTTTTTAAAGGGAAAGTACTTCGACTATCGAATGGTCGAATAGTCGAACGATTTTTCGTTCGATTCGTTCAATTTCGTTCGTATTCGAACGAATTTAACCAATTCGATGGTCGAAGTACCCAAAAAATACTTCGAAATTCGAATTTTTTTCATTCGAATCCTTCACTCGAGCTTAGTGAATCGGCCCCTAATTATAACTGTTGCCAGGTAAAAGTTGTCAAAAAAGTTGTTTACACACTCAGGTCAATTTCTGCATCGGGTGAGCCACATTTTAAAGTTATTGCTGCCTAAAGTAAGAAGCTTGGGGGTTTTTACGCACCCGGACTAGAGATTAGGCACGGTCAACATTTGATTTACTATTTGCATTTATGTGCAAAATTTGTCAAGCCGTATAGAAGTCAATGGGACCAAGGCTTATTATATTGGACCATTTTAAATCAATTCAGAGATTTTCTGATTTTTGTTTCACTAGGCATTGTCCAAAAAACTGGAATTCTTAGAGGATTTCGAGGTCTTTCTATTTTTTAGCGTGCTATTTTCCATTCATAGTTTTTTTATCTGGATCTTTTAAAGGAATTGTTCAGTTAAAAATAAAAACTGGGTAAATAGGCAGGCTGTGCAAAATAAAACATGTTTCCAATATAGTTAGTTAGCCAAAAATGTAATGTATAAAGGCTGGAGTGATTTGATGTATAACAAGTCAGTCAGAACACTACTTCCTGCTTTTCAGCTCTCTTGGTTTACTCTGACTGGTTACCCTGGCTACCAGGCAGTAACCAATCAGAGACTTGAGGGGGGGCCACATGGGTCATATCTGTTGCTTTTGAATCTGAGCTGAATGCTGAGGATTAATTACAAACTCACTGAACAGAAATGTACCATGTGGCCCCCCTTCAAGTCGCTGACTAGCTCAGACTTATAGAGCTGAAAAGCAGGAAGTTGGATTCTGGCTGTTTTATTAGACATCTGTTCACTCCAGCCTTGATATATTACATTTTTGGCTAACTAACTATATTGGAAACATTTTTTATTTTGTACAGCCTATCTATTTACCCAGTTTTTATTTTCACACTGAACATTCCTTTGACATTCGTAGTTTTAGAGTTTGTGAGTTTAGTCATGTCATGTCATAAATCATGTCTCATCAAAGCCTCTAGGGGCCCCTGTCATGCTGGATACATAGGCAGAGTGCCGTTAACTGTTCCAGGGGCTCTCACTACACCCCTTCTCTTTTGTGACCATACGCACAATGCCCAAGCTTCCACTGTGGGTCTCTACTCTAAACCTACACCTCAACACTCATATCCGTTTTCCTGGCTCTAACCCCAGCTACTCACTCCTTTGGTGGGGCAACCTGGATCCACTTCCCCATAGGTCTGATCACAATTATCTATGTTGCCTCTTGATCTTTCTAGGCCAAAAGAGGAAGTGCCTAAGCAAGGTACTGTCTTTTATAGGCTCACAGGTGAAATTAGCGCCAACCACTGGCTAAACCTACATATTGATAACTATGTACATTAATAAAATAAATTTGTTAATTTTACATCCTTACATGCCCCGCGATTTTGATATTGTGATGATTATAATTACAAATATCAGTTTGGAAGAATAAGCTCTCAACACATGGCCGACTCGGGAGCTAGCATTGCTGGCTTGAAGCACTGGGATTCTAGGCTCAATTCCATTCATGACAATCTGCAAGGATTTTGTATGTTCTCTTTTTTCCCCCACTCTCTATAATCATATAGGAAGTTTTGCTGGCTCTTGATCAAATTGAATAGAATGTGCTTGTGTTAGGACCTTAGATTGTAAGCTCCAGTGACAGATAAGAAACGTATAACATTTGTGACATGCTGTGAAATATGGCAGTTATATAGAAGTTTGATTATTGTAATATATTAACAATAACAACAATAAATTGTAAGACACCCACTAATATGACAAGATATTGGCTCTCTCCCAAGAGTTCTTATTACTAAATCATTACTGGTTGACTGCATAAATACAACAGTTTTATACATCCTTACTTGAACTCATGAAACATAAGCAACTTCCAATAGTTATTCTACATTTAACCCTATTCAATCCTACATTTTGGAAAAGACAAAAAATTTCATAGAATGAGGAGAGGCAATGCAATGAGGTGTTAAGATTTAATGGGCAGGCAGATATGTCTATTCAAGTGTTGAGCTTAGAGGACTGTTGTTTTTTGGGTGCGGGGAGCTGTATTTCAACTACTGTAAGCTCTTTAGGGCAGGGATTCCATTCCAACTGTATAATACATTTCCTAGTATTTATGTATTAAATTATTTTTATTAATTTAATTGTTGCCACAAAGTCATACAATGGATGGGCTATATGTCACTGCTGTTAGGATACAGTAGTCATGTATATCAGTGTTAGAATGTGTGTCTGTCTACATATTTAAGTTACTGCGTGTATGGGCATGTGTTTGGAGGGAAGTTGTAGATGGTAGCAGGTTTATCTATGAACACAGGGTTAGGGTAAGATAGGTACAGTTAATATCCTACTGTAGTTGGGTTGAATGATACAGGTGTACAGTGAAGCTGCAAATCAGCTTTACAGAATCAAGAAAGGGGCTATATTGAGGATAATGCTGCTGATTTAAGGTGCATTTATGCACTATATTTTATTCCATACATTTAGTTGAATGTGTGGCCATAGCTCTACACTTCACAGGAACTTCTCATGATACCTCTCAACAATCCTTCATACTGTTTTCGATTAAAGGAGAAACAAACCCATTATTAAAAAAACCCTACCCCAGATAGACCTCCCCCTCCCTACTCCCCCCAGCCTAGCTGCTTCCCCGGGCAAATGCCCCTAACTTTTTACCCCTCGGTGCAGATTAAGGGTTTAGAGTTCACAGCAGCCATCATCTGGGTCTTCGGTAATCTGAGAATGAGACTGGTGTATCCCGGCTCGCAACAACTGCGCATGCGCCGAAATTTATGAAATTGCAGAAGATACAAAGACCCGGAAGATGGCTGCTGTAAACTCTGATCCCTGAATCTGCATAGAGGGGTAAGTAAAAAACTAGGGGCATTTGCCCGGGGTAGCAGCTAGACTGGGGGGGGGAGGGGGGTTCTATGTGGGGTAGGGTTTTTTTTTTAATAAGGGGTTTGTTTTTCCTGTAAGTGGCCAGAGAAACTGATCAACATTAGGATCCTATAAAAAAATATTTGGAATAAAAATAATAAAAAGTTATTACTGATTGTTTTGTCTATTTTAATAACTGAAGGTAACAACATTTAGGGGCAGATTTATCAAGGGTCGAATAGTAAATTCGAATTCGAATTTTCAAGTGTCAAAATTCACACACTCAAATTATAATCCCGATATTCAAATGTAAATTCGAATGTGAGATTTATGACACCTTGACTATGGTAACAGTCCTAATCCGAATATTTGGCACCTAAAACCTGTTGAGTTGATTTACAATTGATGCCAGAGGTTCAGTGAGCCGTTTGGAGATGTTAATAGCCTTCCTGACATTCAAGTTTCTTTTCTGGAGGAAAATTTAATTCGTACGAATCGAATATGATTCGAATACGAATCGAATAGAATTCAAATTCTCGGGTCCGAACCATTTGATTGAATAAAAAAAAATTCACATGAATTTCAAATTCAACCTTTGATAAATGGGCCTCTTAATGTATACAATACAGAGATGTGTTAATAATGCAATGTATTATTGCTTCTAGGAACCCCTGAATCAAAAATTGGACATTTTCAGTGCATTTACTATAACTGGGAGATGCTGAAATGTATGTGGAGTCCAGGGAAACTGGATGACCTTAACAGTAATTATGAACTGCAGTACTGGTAATTATCTCTGTCTCTATGATTTGCTGGTAATGACTCACTGGTATGCTTGAAGAGGAATTCAGTTCAACCCAGACTTCACCAACAGTGTATTTCCAGGATATTTTCTATGTCTGGTTTCCACCTTTTGGCACGCTCACACTCTCACAAAATGTTTTCACATGGTGTTTAACTCCCTAGATGCCTGAAATGACATTAAAATGTGCAATTATGCTAAAGTGAGGAGTATTACACATTCCTTCAGCCTTTGGCTTGTGCTTTTATTTGCTCATGGAACTCTTCGGTGATATTTTACAATAGGGAGGTATTAGTTACTATATAATATTTACACATACAGATTTACCTTTTGTTTTCTAGGCATAAAGGATTACGACACAAAATGGTCTGTGACTCTTACCTGAGCTCCCATGGGATCAATAATGGATGTGTTTTTCAAAGTGACCAACTGGAACATTATACGGACTTTTTTGTTTTAGTTACTGGATCTGCTGGGTCAATTCCGATAAGGCCATCATACTTTGTATTTCAGCTCCAAGACATAGGTACTATTCAAATAAATCTATTTTTAATGCAAAGTTGTCTTTGTTATTGAGGTTACTTCTTTTTTACACATTACTTATTTTAACAATAAAGGTATGAGACTCATTATCCAGAAAGCAGAAAGGCCATCTTTTTCATTTTATTGAAATAATCCAACATTTTTAAAATGATTCTTTTTTTTCATTGTAATAATAAAACAGTACCTTATACTTGATCCAAATTAAGATTTAATTAATCCTTATTGGAGGCAAAACCATCTTATTGGGTTTATTTCATGCTGACATAATTTTCAAGTAGACAAGGTATGTAGATCCAAATTACAGGATGATCTCTTCTCTGGAAAACCCTAGGTCCTGAGCATTCTGGATAACATGTTTAAAATGAATGAATTCATGGGACCTTTACAAAAAAACCCATCATATTCTATATAATCTATTATTTAATTTATTTAAACCCTAAAAACATAACCTTACACTTGTTAACATTGAATCTCATCTGCCACTTAGCTGCCTAGATTGCCAGTTTGTCTAGATCCCACTTCAAGAATGACAGTGCCAGATGGATTTAATTGGCCTGCATAGATTAGTGCCATCTGCAAACACAGATACTGTACACTACTTTCAATGCCGTTATGCAAGTAATTAAAGGAACAGTAACACCAAAAACTGAAATTTTTTAATATAATTAAAATAAGATGTACTGTTGCCCTGCACTAGTAAAACTGACGAGCTTGCTTCAGAAACACTACTATAGCTTATAGAAATAAGCTGCTGTGCAGCCATGGGGGCAGCCATTCAGTTTGAAAAAGGCACATGTTAAAAAGTAGATAACTGAAAAGTTCCCACTTTATTCTACAGCACTTATCTGTTATCTGCTATGTAAATCTGAGCCTGAACAGCTTCTTTATATAAACTATAGTAGTGTTTCTGAAACCAGCAACTGTACTGTTTACCAGTACAGGGCAACAGTATATAATAAATTAAATACTTTATTTGGTGCTACTGTTCCTTTAAAGGAGTGGTTTGCCTTCTAGGTAACTTTTAGTATTTTATTGAATGTCCAATACCTAGAAACTTTGCAATTGGTCCTTTTTATTTATATTTTATAGTTTTTATTTGCCATGCTCCCTTGCCTCTTTCCAACTACCAGAATGGGTCACTGAGCCAATTTAAAAACAAATGCTCAGTAAGGATACAGATTTATTGTTATTTATTACTCATCTTTCTATTCAGGCCCTCTCCTATTCATATTCCAATCTCTCATTCAAATCAGTGCCTTGTTGCTAGGGTAATCTGGACCCAAGCAACCAGATGGCAAAGAGAGCTGCTGAATACAAAGCTAAATGACTCAAAAACCACAAACAATAAAACATGAAAACCAATTGCAAATTGTCTCATAATATCACTCTCTACATCAGCAGTCCCTAACTGTTTTTGGCCCGGGGACTGGTGTAGAGCCAAATTTTTTTGCAAGGATGGGGGGGGGGGCTGTCAGGGGAGTCAGGAGGGGGACTGTATTAAAGGGGCTTAATTCACTTCTTTATACAATTATGAAAATATATTTCCTGAAATGAAATACTGGCAGAAGAACATAGTTCCTAATTAGTATGTGAATGCTATGGCATTAAGGACAGTTTTTAATTTCTCCGACAGTTAAACCTGCAGCCCCTGAAGAGCTATCTGTCTTTAAGACTGAGTTGAATGAGATGCTCCTAGAATGGAAACTTCCTGAGGGAACAGTACCTTTGAGATGTTTGATATTTGAGATTCAGTACAAAGAAGAAAATAATATATGGAAGGTTTGACTTTGTTTATTATTCTTACGAATATAAGAATTCAATAGAATATGTACTGTTTTGGAAAAATTAACATTGTTAAAGGGATACTGTCATGGGAAAAATCATTTTTTTCAAAATAATTCAGTTAATAGTGCTGTTCCAGCAGAATTCTGCACTGAAATCCATTTCTCAAAAGAGCAAACAGATTTTTTTATATTTAATTTTAAAATCTGACATGGGGCTAGACATTTTGTCAGTTTCCCAGCTGCCCCAAGTCATGTGACGACAGTATCCCTTTAAATAATTTTTATTTTCAACAACTAGAAGATAGTCAGGGTTATTTATAAAGTTTGTACAGCGCATACAGTATTTATTCACAAATGGTTGTATTGCCCATGTTTTTCCTGAACGCTAAGGGGGTTATTTATTATGCTCCAAATATCCAAAATTCAAATATATTCTTGGTTTTCGGACTAAAAAAAACAATGAATTTTTCAGAATTTATTAAAGCCTGATGTCTTACAAGTACGACTACGAAAATCAGGCATCTCAAGGCTCTCAAGGTCCTGTATAAGTCAATGGGGAAGGTCCCAGTGTCTGTGCTGCTGTCCGTACTGATATCCAATAATTTCGGGGATTTTGGACCAAAGAGTCTGAAAACTCCCAAAAAATTTTAGTTATGCAGAAAGTATAAAAAATTCGATGATGATTATTTAATGATAAATAAGGTCTATTCAGGCAGTCTGAGTTGATCGGATCTTTATGTTAGAAATACTTAGACAAATTCAGACCTTGATAAATAACCCCCTAAAATATTGCATTGTTGTGCCCATATTTCCATTTTTTTTTTTTGCGAATTCGCATTGTGCACAAATTTAAGCAAATAGCTCGCAAATGACAGGTGGTTGAGTGAGTACCACTGTGCACGAAAATTAAATCTGCAATTTATGAAACTGTTGTGAATTTTTTCTCCACCACCAACGTTGTGGCGTCAGTATTTGCATAAATATTCTCAATTTGCATGTTTGCCATTTTTAAAAAGCTCTTATGGACATTTGTATTGCAAATGAAAAAATAAATCGAAATTCTGTTTGCACATTAAGTACATGCGCAGGGCAAATATTTTCACTGTGCGAATCATTCTGCTCTGCGCAAAGTTTATAAATGAGCCCCAGTATTTACTGTACATGGGCAAAATAATTTTAACTTAAATTGTTTCATTTTACTTTAAATTGTTTCATTTTACTTTACTTTAAGTAACTAAGTTTTCTGAACCCAGCCAGTAACAAAACACAACACAATCCAACTCTTACCACATTATTTAAATATGCTGTTGTGTTTGAGCAACATTCTCTAATTACATGTTGGAGCAGCATTATTGTACTGTGCAAACACAGCTATATTGATAGCATATACTGTACTGTTACTATGCAGCTGGTTTTGGTTTATTTCCTATTTTAGTTCATAGGGCAACATTATTCTTAAACGAACAGTTCAGTGTAAAAAGAAAAACTGGGTAAATAGACAGGCTGTGCAAAATAAAAAATGTTTCTAATATGGTTAGTTAGCCAAAAATGTAATGTATAAAGGCTGTAGTAAGCAGATGTCTAACATAACAGAAAAAAACTCTACTTCCTGCTTACAGCTTTCTAACTCTGAGTTAGTCAGCGACTTTAAGGGGAGCAACATGGGACATAACTGTTCAGTGAGTTTGCAATTGATCCTTAGCATGCAGCTCAGACCCATGTGCCCCCCCCCTCAAGTCACTGATTAGTTACTGCCTGGTAACCAGCCAAAAATGTAATGTATAATGGCTGTAGTAAGCAGATGTCTAACATAACAGAACAAAACTCTACTTCCTGCTTTTCAGCTTTGTAACTCTGAGTTAGTCAGCGACTTTAAGGGGAGCAACATGGGACATAACTATTCAGTGAGTTTGCAATTGATCCTTAGCATGCAGCTCAGACCCATGTGCCCCCCCTCAAGTCACTGATTGGTTACTGCGTGGTAACCAATCAGTGGAAACCAAGAGAGCTGCTAAGCAGGAAGTAGTGTTGTGGCCATTATGTTAGACATCCAGTCACTCCAGCCTTTATACATTACATTTTTGGCTAAGTACATTGAAAATTTTTTTTATTTACCCAGTTTTTATTTTTATACTGAACAATTCCTTTAAGTGATGTACTGCAACGTGAATAAGCAATACATTTAATTATATGTCTGTCGTAGTCTATGCTAAATGTATAAAAATTAGGGATGCACTGAATCCAGGATTCGGTTCGGGATTCGGCCAGTATTCGGCCTTTTTCAGCAGGATTCGGCCGAATCCTTCTGCCCAGCCGAACCAAATCCAAACTCTAATTTGCACATGCAAATTAGGGATGGGGAGGGAAATCGTGTGACTTTTTGTCAGAAAACAAGGCAGTAAAAAATGGTTTCACATTCCCACCCCTAATTTGCATATGCATATTTGGGTTCGGCTACGGTTCGGTATTCGGCTGAATCTTTAGCATAGGATTCGGGGGTTCGGCCAAATCCAAAATAGTGGATTTTGTGCATCCCTAATAAAAAAATTTTAAAATTAATAAAAAAAAAAAATTATATATATATATATATATATATATATATATATATATATATATATATATATATATATACACACACAACATTAAAGGACAAAATTCTTTAATTTAGTCAGCAACTTTATGTACAGTAGTGTATCTACTGCTTATGAAAATTCATATAATTTAATTATATATGATTAATTATTAATCCACTACAGCCTCTAGGTGTCTGCTCAGCCTTTCTTCTTCAAGGAAATGAAGTGTGCCTGGCAAGGTCTATTCTGCATAACATCATGCTGTCACAAGTATATAGTACAGTGATTTGCATGTATACCTTACGGATCCCTCCAAAATCTTTTCCACCATAGATGACAAACTAACATCTAGCCCACAATCACAAAGGAGACTGCATTATGATCAACATTAATTAAATGCTTACTCACACTACTGCTGAAGATAAATTTAGTATTATTAGAGACAGTGGGTAACTAGATATTACTGGGCCCCATAGCAAATTATTTTTTAGGCCCCCAAAATGTCCAGAAGTTGACTTGTTTTACCAATATTTATTAAAATTGTATATGAATTAGGGCCTCATGGGGCCCCTATACCTACTGCCCCCCTGCAGCCGCAGGGTCTGCTTCCTCTGTAGTTATGCCCATGATTAGTGATTAAAAGATCCAAAAGAACATATTTTTAAAAGAGAAGAAAGTCATTTTCCACATGGGGGTGCCAAATGTTAAGCAACCCAGAGTGATTGTATTTATTTCCCTAACACCCTGGGCCAGTGCTCCTATCAGTAGAAAACTGCACTGGCCCGGGGCTGAATAATTAGAATTTCCCGTAACTACCAACTAGCCTATTTTTGAAACTTATTCCAGTTGTAATAGAAGCTGGGCTGTTTACCAATGATAATTTTGTTATTTAGCAATCTCAAGTTTACCTGAAATCTCTCTATTTTGTCTGCTGCTAAAAACAAGTGAGTCATACTGTTTCGCAGTTGGGCATTCCAAATCACTGACTCATTCTGCAATCAATTTTTGGACCAGAAATGATATACAAACGGCCACAACATTTAAAAAAATTAAGGTTCAGAGGAACAATCTAAAGCTCTGATTGCCCAATAGTTTTATTTATATGTATTATTACTCTGCACATTTTCTAGCCATGGCTGCATTAAACTTGTATAACACACATAAAAAAAGTGATTACAACAGCTGTTTAAACCGCAACGAAAAGCTAAAATGTGATTGGCAAGAACTACTGTCTGTGTTTTGGCTCACAGTTCCATTTCCTAAACCAGTTTGTTTATGTGTGTGAATTCTGTTTTGTCTCATTTCCTATGATATGTATAATAACAATGTTAGACATTTGGGATTATTCAAACTCATTATTGAAAAACTCTAGAGATAAAAAAAGGCAACATCTGCAAATGTCTAGAAAGCTTTTTTCATCTTGAAACATACTTTATCTTTTCATCAGAATAATGTAATAGTTGTCGGCATGTTACATACAGAAGTCCCAAGTTTTGTTTGCCTTCACACTCAACTGAAATGTTGATTACATTTATTTTTGGGGGAAGGATAAGGGAAATACATTCATTATTTTGTCAAAAGTAGTTTTACAGAGTTAATGAGCAGCAAATAGGAATGTTTTCAATGTTAAGATGTTCATATCTTAACAGATGGCTGATAAATAATGGGCAGGATGCAGGAAGAATTAACAAAGAACTTCATATTTAAAAGACTATTGGATAATGTGAAGTAGTTCTGAAGAATGTTGAAATAAAAGAGTACTACAAATAGAACCGAAACTTTTTATTTCTTAATACTGGCGTATTTCATTTGATTCCAAAGAACAGGAAGCAAGTGCATTTTTACTCTTACAACATATTTTCCCAGAATTTTAAAATAATTGCACCACTAATTTTGCAACAGATACTAGGAAGAAAGAACTGCATAGGCGCAACTGGGAACACAAAAAACTCCAGCAAAGCCCTGTGTTTACTCGTGTCAAGCCAAACAATACAACGTTGCGGGTGGTGGGCCTCTTCATTAGGCAGTTGGGGGACAATATCATTTTTGTGCCTCCACAGAAAGATGAGCTACATTTGATGAATATGGGAATTCAGTTGTGTGTGATTGAAGTTTAACAACATTGATTACTATTGGTGCAGCTCACAAAGTGTCAGGGGCCTATTGGCTAATAGCAGAGAAGTCTGGACCAAGGAGGAAGCTTCAGGGCAAAGTTCAAGTTTGCGGTAACCAGAAAGACATCAAGGTTCAAGCAGGGTCAAAAAGTCCAGGAATCAGGATACAAGAATATAGGAACACCCAGGAATGCAACAAACAAATCCTATAATCGGGCATTGAACCCCGGACCTCGGCGTCTTCTTATTTCAAATTTCTGCGCCAACACATGTGGGTCATGGGCGCCACCATCTTGGATGCGCCACCGCCAGAGATGGGAGTGCCATTGGGCATGAACACTTGGTTATGACAGGGTTTTCTTGTAGTACACAGCACCTATGCACCAGAGTATGCTCAAGCATGTTGTATATAGCATTTTAATGGGCAAAATTATGCTCTCCTTTTTGCAACAACAACTACAGTATACCGACCAATCGCAAATTAGGCCTATTAAACTGTCATCATGTTACTAATACTGTGGTGATTTTAATGCTTTGGCCAAATGGAACTAGTCTCTAATTATAGGCAACCCTCTCTGTCTTTATCACACAGCTATTTTACTACCTAGGAACAAACCCATTCCCAAGTCCCAGTGCTAGTCCCTTAGCGGTAGCAGAATCAATAGCTTTAGGCAAATCTATATTTATCAAACCAGTTTCTCTTGCAAAAGAGCTATGTGATAGTGGCTGGGGGGGGGCAGATTCATCAAAGTGGGAAATTAGAGCTTAACACAGAAAAACTCACCCACTTTTTATTCATTCCTGTGGGATGATTGGAAACACATTTATCAAATTGTGAACTCATTATAGTAGAAAATATATTTAGTTCCAATGCATTTGACATTGTTCTGTTGAACTTCTAGAGAAGAATTTCACATCGCTTTGTTTCCTTTGTAGTACTGTGCCAAATATTTAGATCAATCTACTTTTAGTAGGAGCCGTAAATAATTTGAAAAAGCCAGGGGGCAAGAAAACATCAATCCCAAATTGCAATAAAACAAGCAATAACATGGTTTTCCTTAGATGTGCCTTTTTTATCTCTCTATTTCTATATTCTGCACGTGAAATTCATACTGTGGGGCTTCCGGAATGAAATTAGCAGCATTATAATTATGTAATTTGTTTAAAAATGTATTTCCACTGCAGACCGAGCCCGAGCAAAGAGAAACAGAGAGTGTCATCTATAAATCAAATGCCAGCAATCTATTTTGTGCACGTGTTAGAGGAAAAGTTAACATCTTTTGCGCGGCTGATGGCTTTTGGAGTGACTGGAGCCCTGAAATCTGCTGGAAAGGTACACAATCTGCATATATTTTTTTGTTTGTTTTCTGGAAAAAAACTTGAATAATACATGAGAGAATGTCAAGTGACTGGTGGCTGCATTTAACATCAAAACATTCTGGGGGAATAAAATTAATCATATAGGCAAATTGCTATAATTTTTACTATACTTTGTTCATGTTTACAAATAATCTGCCTAAAACCATGGATCATGCATTGCCCCACCCCTCTTTCTCTGTGTGTTGTGGGGTAAGGGGGCAATAAACAGAGGTCCCCTGTACACCATTCTTGCATTCCACAAATCATGTGGTGTATACTATATTTATTCGTTAAACCCAGATTACTTTTAATCAGGATCTCAACTAATTCACTCAGTTAAAGTGATACTCACACTCTTAAAGTAATGGTAGCATTAAATTGCAAATATAAAAATTCTCATCGAGTGTAGTTAGTTTTAACATTGTTATTTGAAGCTTATTGTAAATCTTATATACAGGTAAGGTGCCTGTTATCCAGAATACTCTTGACCTGGGGATAACTGATAACGGATCTTTTAATAATTCATTACGTTAAGGGTACAAATAATAATTTAAACATTAAATAAACCGAATACGCCAGTTTTGCCTCCAATAAGGATTCATTATATCTTATTTTGGATCAAGTACAAGAAACTGTTTTATTATTAAAGCTACCGAGGCAGTTTATTGCCAATAGATTAGCCACAATAATGCAAGCTATAAGACTATATTTATTCTGCAGAATACTTTACCATACCCGGAATAAACATCTCAAGAAGCTCTCTCTGTTTCTTAAGGATAGCAGCTGCCATATTAGCTTGGTGTGACATCACTTCCTGCCTGAGTTTCTCCCTGCTCACTCATAGCTCTGGGCTCAGATTACAGCAGGGAGGGGAGAAAATGGAGGGGGGAGAGAGAGAGAGAGGAGCAAACTGAGCATGCTCAAGCCCTAGCCCTGGAGGGTTAAGCTGAAAACAGGAAGTCTGATACAGAAGTCCATATGTACACAATAAAAGAAAAGAAATGCTGTGTTTCTTTTGACAGAGGACTCAGAGCAGCATTACTTTGAGGGTTTACTGGTGTATTTATATAAACCTTTCTGATAAAGCTTACCTAGAGAAAAAGCAAATCAATTTTTAGATTTTTAATGATTTGGATAAAATTGAGTCTATGGGAGATGGCCTTCCTGTAATTTGAAGCTTTCTGGATAACAGATACATACCTGTATTTCTATGCAAATTGTTATTTGTGGTTTGAAATATTGCTTTGGGGGGGGGGATTTCCATTGTTGCAGAGGTTGAATGCTTTGACAGATAGGAAGATGCACCCAGCAGACAGATCTGAACACAATTCCCAGCCTTTGCAACAATAAAAAACAAATCATGCACAACATGAAGTGTCACATAACACTTGATAACTCTGTATTTTATATTTTATATATATTTAGTCTATCCCCAGTAAAAATAACATAAGACATTGTAAAAATTCTGCATGTAAAAATGAATTAGAAAACACGTTAACAAAATTTAAATTGTGTGTGTTTTACTCAAATTTCAAACAAATGCTTATAAGAAACTGTAGGAAATAAAACATAACATGATTGTATTTTTCAGCAACATTTGCAAAGCAAGGGCTCTATATATTTGGAGGCTGCATCGCAGTACTGACAGCTTGTGCCATTGCCGCAGCATTGGCGGTTAGGAATAAAAGGTAAATAATTGCCTTGTTAGGCCTTTAATTATGTTGAACTATGTTATTTTCTGCTGGTAGACTTTCTCTGTTGATATTTAGCAGAAAAATATCATCTGGTCCTAAAATCGTTCTACATTTCTCAATTGCTCATTATATATTACTTTGGTTTATGGATATGGTCAGGCTAGCATAACACATAATTATTCATATTATTGCATTCTAATAAATACAAAAAAAGAGGGAATGATTAAATATCATAAAAAGATGTTTCACACGTTCCAATGTGGAATTCTCTGACATGGTGGACTAATAAATGAATGTTCTTTGCAGAACTCTAATACCAGCCATGTAGAACAAATGCCAGCTGAACTGGATCATAGCCATGCAATCATGTCTAAAACATTAATGAGTCCTTAGTGTTCCTGCAGAAATTCTCTTAAAGCTTTTAGTATGCAATGATCCGTAAACAAGCCTCATGGTCTGGTAAATAAGCCTCATGATAGGGAGTGCCAAAGAAACTAATCTAAACTCAAGGAAATGACAAGAGTAAATTAGTCAATTAAAGGGATTCTGTCTAAAGGAATGATTTTTATGCTGTAGTTAAATTACACTGTGTACATTGCAAATAATCCATTCTACCATTTCAAATGTTATTCTTGAACCAATAAATGTATTTTTTAAAGTCAAGTTTTAAAGTTATAATATTGTGCCTGATTCTGTGCTTTCAGAAAGAGCCTGCATTACAAAATGAAACTGCTTTAAGATAAGCTATTGTTTTTCCTGCTCAGTGTAACTGGAGGAGTCAGAGTAATACTTGGGTGTTTTAATATTAAGTGCCATTCTCATATCTACCACTAGGAGCATGGCAGCACTTTAAGCAATGCAAGTGTCAGGTTACTGTTAATCTTTTTACCTTCCCATTGCTCTGCTGATAGGTTGCTGGGGGGAGGAGAGTGTGATATCACTCCAACTTGCAGCGCAGCAGTAAAGAGTGTCTGAAGTTCATCAGGGCTTAAGTCACATGACTGAGGTCACCTGAGAGACTAAGAACATGTCTAGCCCTATATCAGATTTCAAAATTACATGTAAAAAATCAGTTTGCTCTTTTAAAAAATTGATTTTAATGCAGTATTCTGCTGAAGGAGCATTATTTACTAATGCAACTTGTAAAAAAACATGTTTTCCTGTAACAGAATTTTGATAGTCTCGGACTAATACAGAGTACATGAATAACTAACTAACTTATTTCTACTTTCTTTATCTATCTATGCCAAACACTGCCTCCAGCTGATTTTTCTTCCAGAACCTTTTGAAATCATTTGCATTTTAAATCCCTTTCATGCAGTGCTACACAATCACCATTCTGTATGTTTTAGTTTTGCACTCTGTGTCAACTTTTGAGTAATTTCCAGAACAAGAACACCCCTCCTTCACATTTGCCAATTCATTGCTACAGGCTGTTGGATCAGCAAATTGTGATGGTCGATTAAACTCTTATTTAAGACATTTTAATCTGGAGGTAGAGCTATAGGAGGGAATGGGTCAGAAAAATTACCTTTTATGTTTCTCTTATGTTTTTGGTAGTGCCTCTCACAATGATAAAATAATAATAAAATGTATAATAAAACACTTGGGAAAATGCATAAATGAGAACAAAAATGTGCATTTCACAAATGTATATTTATTAAGCTGCCACAATTCTTACCTTTTCTATTGTACTATATGACCTTATCATTTACAGTTAGAAGTTGTGTAATGAGGGCAGAGGTTTCTTAAATACGCGCAAAGGAAAAATTCTTTGCATGAAAGAAAAATTGTTGGATTATGCATATTCTTTACCAAAGTTCATTACATTTCCACATCCGCCACATTTTAAATTAATATGACTTGTGTTTATGGAAAAAACCCTACAATCCTGCCTTTTATTTGTAAAAACAAAAACATTGCATATTTGATGATAAATTATGCATTTTTGTGGTTTTTCAAAAACAAAACATTGAACTGAAAATAGAAAATTTGCTTCATTGCAGACATTTTTCAAAGAAGCTGCAGCATAAGGCCAAAGAATTCGTATTGGACATGGATGGATCTACGAGGCTGAACTGATAGACTTTCATTACATGGAATCTTTCTTTTTGACATATATAGTCAATAAGTCAGTATACAGCTTGAGAAAAGAGTCATTTTGGAACATTGGTTACATTAATGTTAATTTCTGCAGTGCAGCTATTGTCAGATATAGCAGATTATTTAATAAATGTATTTTAAGGAAAGTGTTACATATTCCATATAAAATTCTACTGTATTATTTTTCTAGATGTATTCTTAAAGTAATAAATATTGTTGTTTAATTAAATGAATTTCTGCAATTTTTTTGTAATCCTATAAGTATATATCTATGAATTTCTCCTTGTGACACTCGAACTTTCAGTATAATGAATTTTTGTGCCAATCTCAAGATGGCCCATTAGCTTGCAACACATTTTAAGAAGTTCTACATTTTAGAAAAATATTTAATATAATATGGCTCATTTAAAAAAACTGCCACAAGTGCAGTTGCGTAAAAATGGACACAATCTTTACACGTATTAATGCTATTCATTCATTAAGCTTACTTGCACTTCTGTATAGTCGCATAGTCGCAAAGAGAAAAACAATTCGTACCAATAAGAATAGAAATGCACAACTCGCAATGTAATATTGTTCCTTAAACTGTTATTGCATTGCGAATTTTAATTGCGCATTGTGAATTGTAATTGTGCACTCTTAAGAAGTGCTTGAGGGTGTTGTAATCTTTTGGAGCAAACATAACGACTTTTTCAGTAAGAGGTTTTATTACATTTACTGCGCATTGGCACAAACTCTAAAATTCGCAAATTGTCTTCCACTGTCGGAAGGTCGCTAAACAGTTTCCGGGTTCGCAAAGCTGTATTAAATTTGCGCAAATCAAAATTTGTTCGCACAAATGCATAACTTTTCGCATTGCTAATAGTTTTTCCAATACTGAATTTTATTACATTCCCCTATAAGTGCTTTGTATCTGTTCATCCATTACCAATGAATTGCACAGCACAACAGACTTGTGCCTAGAGTCATGCACAGACATTATTTTAATACCGAGCACAAGATTCTCACTTAAACAAACCTCACTCCAATACTCTTAATTGCAATGACTATTTAAGATTCTGTTTATCAGGAACCCTGGGAGACAACGGCTGTGGTCTTACTCTTTTGTAAAACAGGTATGACCCCTGCCAGTACTGCTCTTTTTCATGCTCCAAAATTTTCTGCTGTGGAACTAACAGGGAACCTAAATACTGCAGGGCAAGAACCAAATCAAAAACCAAATCAGCAGACAGTTCCCGTCACTTTGCTAATTATATCATAAACTGAAGAATTATAATACTGGGCATAATTTGCAGGTATTTGACCCCCTTATGTCGGCCATACACCCTTGGGCCTCCAATCAGATCAGCACAATATCGCCCAAACAAGGTGGACATACAGTATAAGGGCAAGATCCGATTTTTTGGTGACCTCTCCAAACAAGCAGATCTACATATGTATGGCCACCTTTAGTCTCCATATCTGTTCTGGTAAACACAAATATCTTCTTCTGTCACATACTCACACATTGTATCTGCTAGTTCTCCCTCATTTCGGGTAGTTACTTACACAGAACTCAGGATTTCGCTGCTTTTGCTCAATACCGAGCTGTACCCAGTTTATAAAATAAATGATTGTCTCTGAAGAAAATATTAGAACTCATTCATCAAGTCACTTAGGTTTATGTTCCCTGATTAGAATTTTAGGCTACACCTAAATGCACTTAACAGAGCATTTGAACTAAAAGTGGTAATATGATAATGTAAAAATACTCTTTTAGTCATGTAAACTTGAACCTTGAACCCCAAAACCCTGTGCAACACACAGTAATACTGGAAAAAATAATTTAGTTGTTTATTAAATTGTTCATTGAACAATGTGGAGTCTTCTGTCACAGAATTCTGGACCTAGGAAGAAGCTGACATTGAAGAAATGAAAGGAATACTTTTTAAATAGAGGTGAGGTATTCAAGGGATAAGGAAAAGAAAGAAAATAGGGCCAACTGGCACTCAACGGATCCACAGGACCAGAGGAATTCAATTAAAATAATATTTTATTTATACAAAGTTAAAAGTATATATAAATCTGCATCTTCATCCACCCTACGCATTCACACTCATTCAGGGCTGAGCCCTTTACTGCAAAATGTGACTTTTACATTGTGAATAAGGGTACTGCTATTCTTGGAAGGGATCTCTTTGCTGCATTAAACCTACAAATAGTTGATGGTCTCATTACTACAGCACCAGTGCCTGCCACACAGCCAGTGTCTAAAATTTCACCACAAAGCAACACTTCGCTGGGCTGTGCAAAGAACTTTGTACACAAAGTTAAGTTGAGACCAGATGTAAAACCAGTACAATTTCCTGATTCAGCATGGGAAAATCTTGCTATTGATATTGTCGGTCCTTTTACAGATGCTCCTATAGATTGTAGATTTGCTATAACCTTGATAGACAATTACAGTAAATGGCCTGAAATTGCATTTGTTTCTCATATAACATCAGCTACAGTAATAACATTTATACAGTCTTCAGCAGATGCACACTTAGTTACATGTTGCAGACATCAAACTCCCACAAAATACTGTGCCTACAAAATCATCTACTGCTGACATTGTGAAACATCAACAAGCCAAATGCAAGGCTTCTACTGACAGAAAACGTGGTGCCAGAGAAGTACACTTTCAGCCTGAATCTTTAGTCAGAATTAAGAAACCAGGAATACTGAAACAAGGACAATCTAAATTTACTACACCACTTGAAGTGAGATGCCAGCGAGGACCATACACATATGAACTGTCTGATGGACGCATATGGAATGCAAGTTGTCTTGCTCCTGTTAGATATGACTTTGGAGAAGCTCCATTTGATGAAAGACATTTTTCTACTCCTGATGTCAACTGCAAACGGCCCTCATACTCTGCGTCCCCACATGATGGTGCACATCAGGATCCCCAAATGGGTGTTGGTGAAGACAGTAAGGCTACTTCAGCTGTCCATTCAGTGTCCCTTAATAAAGAGTATTTGCAATCACTAGGTTGGCCTCTTTTATTATTACAAGAGTACTAGAGAGCACAAAATTACACCCTTTAATGCTTATGCACAGAGGATTTGCATCTGGAGCATTGACTACATTTTGCATTCCGTTCTAAAGACCTGCTCCGCCTGAACACTGCTTGCATGGTAAGTTGCTTTTTTGCACTTTGCACCTTGCTTGCAGTTTGATCCCTTGTGTGTTTTCATATGTGTCACTGCTTGTGTGCCATTACATGATTGTGTGTCACTGATTTGATCTGTGCATGTTACTGGGCAAACGTGATGCCTAGTGTTCATAAATGAGCCCCAGTGTCTTTTATTACATAACCCACATGCAAAATATGTACAGCAAATGCAAATCATAGCGGACAAAAGAGATCCAGGGTGTTATGTCATAAAATGCACTGTTTGCCCAGGAGCAGTAACCCATAGCAACCAATCTTATTGGCAGACACAGAATCCTACTGTTTTAAAACTAAGGGCAGTGTTTCTCCTCCAAACAGTGAGCAATGTTAAGGAATTAGTGGTAAATGCAGTACTTCATTAAAATGCTCTATGACCAACTTCAGCTAACTATTGTATTCATGCCTAACGTAGACCAGCTGCCAGTGCCATCTGAATGTTTCCATGTGGTAAGATAACACCATTATTTTCTCACTGGTGGCCTGACGTGTCTTTATGGGAGTATTCCAGGCACCTGTAATAACTTACCCCCTCAAACTTCAAAAAACAAAAACGTAATTTCAGACCTTTCCTTTTATTGAAGGGGAAATGGTAATCAGTTTAAAAGTTGGAATGAAAAACAGACTTTCATGAAAACTGAGATTGGCCAATAATATCTCAAGTAAAAAAGTTTATAAGTGTTGCTGGTGTGCAGAGTTCATTCTCAGGGTTAGCTGTAGAAGAAATATTAAATACAGACCTAACAAGTCATTTATTAATCACTAATGCAAAAATACTGCATTGCTAAACATGAAGCATTAGTATGAGCTACGGAGAAGTTGAAGTTATGTGTCATGTTTCCTAAGAACTTGCTTTTTGGCAGGACATTGAAACTTTCTGTTATATTAACAGGATCTTTAACATGCAATAAGTAAATTGGATATAGCACATTGAACAAACATAGAATTTATATGTTATGATATCTTAGGCTAAAATTAGCATTGACATGGAATCAGGCAAGCACAAACAACCCTAAGATTGCTTTCCAACAAAAGATGTTTCACTGAGTGAGTCAGTCTGTTTAAAGGAAATGCCTTTTCCCACTAAATCATTCTTGTGTCCCTGCATTGCTCAAAGTGAATTTCATTAATTTGGAAGTGTTGCTACTCACGCTGTTGCAATAATAAGCCTTTATCAAAGCAATCACAGCAATAAATGGGCTCATTATCATCAAGCAGTCCAAAAAGGTTTGGTGCAATTTGAAGGGCTGGGGCAGCCATTCTGGGAATGTAATAGCGGCTGAGATGAAATGCAGCTAGCAGAAGAGGTCTGTATCAATAGAACAAATGCTCACTGCTTTGCTAGGTGACCTTTGAACCTGTGCACATAGGGGTGGCTGGAGGACAGGTGAACCTTGTGGCCAAGGAACGGGGTTGCGAAATCTGGCAGTAGAGGAGTAAAACTTTGTGGAAAGATAGAGCCTCCTCCAGCTGTGAGCATGTAAGACATCTTCCCTTGCTTTAAGGAATGAGGAGCTGGCACCACTTGCATGAGGAATAGGGGAAGGAATAGGACAGGAGGCATGAATGCCCAATACCCTGCTTTGTTGGTGCTGCTCTGGTGCAACTCTGTAGTTTCTATATGAGACCCTAGCTGCCAGCTACAGATTATTTGCAGCGCATAGATTGCACATCATGGCCAACTGGTCAAAAAATGCCCTCACCTTGGGCCACCACCTTGTCTGTCTGGTGTGGCTGAGAGCCAAATGCTGCACCTATTGGTCACCAGCCATTTATTCAGTGGCCCTACTGAGGTGCAGGGATGCCCCCCCATCTGTGGTAGGGCAACTTTTCTTTCTCTGAGGGGCTAGCTCATTATCAACAAGCCGCAGTTCCCCCTCTGAGCTTTTTCTGTGACTGCAGCTAGGTCTGACCCTGTCATCAAGTGACACACAGCAGCCCAAAACATGTGCAATGAATCAGCAGAAAAAAACATGGGGAGCTACTGAGGACATATTCAGAGACACAGATCTTCACTGCTAAAAGGCTGTGGTTGCCTTGGCCTGGTACAAACACTAAAACACAATGTGCAGCATTTTTACCCTACTTAAGTCTTATTTTAACATTAAAAAAGAACATAAAAATGCATTTTGTTATGTATGTTTGTTATATAACTGAGTGCAATTTGTTTTTTAAATTTGCTGTTTTTTCATATTTTCTGTCAGCGGGAATGTAGTAAGCAGTAGTGATATACAGATTTAGATTGTTTTGGAACCCACACTGACCTGTCCTTCTGATGTCATTACTGATCATGGATCTTTGGTGGCTTAGTCTTTGAAGAGGGCTCTTGAGACAAAGGAGATTTTTGCGGCGAATTTCTGTGTTACGCCATAGGCAAATAATTCGCAAATTTGCCACGAAAATTCACCAGCGACGATTAACAGGCGCCCATTGACTTCAATGGGAGCAGGCGTCAACTTTGACCTTTGACTCCTGCTCCCATTTTGATGCCGGTGAATTTCGGCGTTTCGCAAATTCTTCGCCCATTTCTCGAATTTCTCAGGAAATTTACGAAATTCGTGGCAAATCGAAATGGGACAAATTCGCCCATCACTATCTACTATACCTTCCACTAGAGAAACAACACCTGGGTCTGGCTACAGCTTTTGGAGGATGTGTAGTGTTGGGTCCCACAATAACCTAAGAGGCTGAAGCAGGGCAGCCAGAAATGTTTCCCAGGATCCTAGTGGGCCAGTTCTACCATGTCAGTGGCAGTCAAATCTATCAGTCCCCAGTCAATACTGTCCTTTGAGTTTGAGCTGTAAAAATGTATGTTTTCTGCAATGCCAGTGAATCTGCGTATGGAGCTGTTGCTTATTTACAATAAGAAGAAATGTTTTATTGTAACATGATACTTTTTATTGGCTAACTGATATATGTAAGAATGCAACCTTTCAAGAAATAAAAAGATAGAAATTACATCTCTTTATCAGGAATTCCATGATGTTACAATTTCTGAAACAGTAACTGAAGATATATATATATATATACACAGAAACTACATAGGATGCGGTTTACATCAAAGTAGGAATCTGACATTGACATGCAAAATAAAAAGTAGATAGAAAACTGAATAAGGTTAAAATAAGGATCTCATGATTGTCCTAATCACATCACATGGATACCAAATGTGCAGTTTCAGTGTTAAGTAGGGACATGTGTTGTGGCAATTTGATGCTGTCAGGCTCTTTGAAATATCCATGGTTCTCATGGTGGGTGGAATCAATTGGATACATGCACCTGGGGGTTATATATTATAATTGCACATGAAGCTCTTCAGGAAACAGAATGTCCAGTAGGAGGACATATCAACAGTGCCAAACGCAATAATAGTGACCCCAGGGTCACTCTACTAATACGGAACTTGAAATCAAGAAATGTGGGGGAATATAAATTCATGGAAAAGTTTGACACACTGTGCAGTAGCTTAATTGATCTGAGACCAAGGAACGTTGGTCTTGAACAGCTTTTTAAAGGGTGAGTTCAGGCCTTTAACATTGAGTCAAAAAATATTAAATGTTGGTATCATATGAATACCAAGTATAGAAGAATTATATTGATCTTGCTGATAATAAATAACATGTGACAATGTGTTCCCAGTATTTTAAATCATGTAATGGACAGAATAATTGTTGTATAAATATACAAGGAACAAAGAACACAGAAAATGTGGTATAGATATGATACAGATGTTTGCCCCCTAACAGATCATAAAAAATAGTAAAAATGGTACAAAACTAGGACAATTGTATTGTAAGATAACTATCAAGTCTATACTTAACCAAAAGTGTGTTATTTCTTCTTAATAATAAAGTTAACAAAGTAACATAATATTTAACAGGGTATATTGTGGTCATAATATTGACAAGTTTACTCTGTATTTGAGAACAGATACCAAACCTTAAACTTGTACAAACAAAGGTATCTAGTTTATTTGGTTAGATGAATATGTGCAGCCTGTCTACCATGTTGGATGCATGCATGTTATTATCGAGAAAGGTCTGAATTACTTGGAAATAACAAAAAAACTTTTTATTATTTTATGCCTATCTATTCAATAGTTATGTGCTGTGATAATTTGTTCTGTTTTTCTGCTCAGACATCGTTTAGCATGCTTTAAAATTTTGTTATAAGTTATAAGGAAGATAACTCATTTGTAATTGTATTCTTTGTCTAGTTAATACTTTGTTTATTTGATCAGTTTTGAATAGAGGACAACAGCATGGTCAAACAAAAGTGAAGCGGGCATAAATAGCAAGAATATATATATATATATATATATATATATATATATATATATATATATATATAGTCCAAGGGTTGCCAACACTCTCGATAAAGTTGCTTGAATTTGCCTGGGTGCAGTGCCAATAAATTATCCATAACTATTACAAGAAGGTCTGCACTCTCAGGACTTATAAAAATAATAATATTTATTATAAATGACTGATGTTTTGGCGAGGTTCCTAGCCTTTCTCAACATTAGTCATTTATAATAAATATTATTATTTTTATAAGTCCTGAGAGTGCGGACCTTCTTGTATAGTTGTGTAATGTGCAGCAGCCTGATTTTAGGCTCCAATTTCACACACCCACGTACAGGCAAAAAATATAAGCTTAAGCAGCGAATTACATGAACCACCACTATGGCTGTCTATTTAATCAAGTGTCCCTGTGGCCTCATATATTGTGGGAAAACTATACGACAGCTCAAGGAGTGAATTGGAATGCACAGAGCCAGTATTTAGGGCAGCACTGGACCCAGAGAGAGAAGACAGGAGACAGGAGAAGAACAGGAAATAGGACATTGCACAGCAGTTAGTGGCGAGGCATTGGGCTGAAGCCAAGCACAGTCCAGCAACATTTAGATGCGTGCCGATTGAATGTTCCGGTTAAAGCCCATGGTGGGGATTTTGATAAGGCTTTACTACAAAGGGAAGCCTATTGGATCCACTAATTAGGCTGTGTGGCATCAAAGGGGTTAAACGGCCAATTAGTGTTAAGTTGCTTTTTAACTTAACTACATTTGTTGCATTGATAATGAAAAATAGGTACATTGATTGCAACAGTATCTTTTGTTGATTAACATTAATGTAACAGTGTATAACACGTGCATATATCCCTTGTAGTAACAAAAAATGTATACTTTGTATAAATCTTCAGGGTGGGCATGAAATTAATTATTTCAAATGGACTTTTTTAATGGACACTTTCTTCACTCAACAGTGACACCGGGTGGGGAGCACACAAACTTTTTTGAGTTTTTTTTTAGATGTTTTGGATGATCAATTGAAATAATGTAATTTGATCTGACATGCATGACGTCATCTTTGGCGCCATTTTTTGAAATGGGAAGGGCTTTGTACATAAATAGTCACTTAAATACTTTTTATGCTTGATAAAGGCCCAAATGAGGGCCAAAATGTTGGATGCCCAAGATTGAATAAAAATTGAATATTTCACTGAGATTGGAGTGCGGGTTCTTTGGAAATTATATATATATATATATATATATATATATATATATATATATATATATATATATATATATATATATATATATATATATATATATATACACAAATTCCAAAGGTTTAAGCACTCCCACGCAGAGACATGTATCAGACCCAGGTGCTAATCCTTGCCATTTGTATACAAGTCCTCAATCAATATGCAACCTCACGCTGATGCATAGCGCCACGTAGAATTTAACTCTTTCCTAGATGTTATAAACTGGCTTAACCAACTGACTATGCAACAAAGTATCAAGAGGAGCCACACATTATGTTACATCCTTTACACAGTATTCAATTTGTTACAAAGTAGATCCTTGATAGTTTGTTGCATAGTCAGTTGGTTAAGTTAGTTTATAACATCTAGGAAAGAGTTAAATTCTACGTGATGCTATGCATCACAGTGAGCTACATTGAAGTTGCTGAACTGGGGTTCTGTTTCCTTTTGTTGGGAATGCCCAGTGGTTAATAAACCTGTGTTTTTGCCCGAAGCCTTGGTGTACCTGTCTCTAAGCTCCAAATCCTACGCTACCTGCCTACCAAATGCTAAATCCCCCATAAAAGTGCATGTGCAGGCCAGTGGCATGTCACAATATATATATATCAATATTTGCTGCTATTTAAGTGGTCTGTTACCTTCTTAATCATGTAACTCTATTAGTCGCTACCACGTCTTGTGAAATGTTATTATGGTGACCGTTTCCCAATTTCATTCCTCTTATTATGTACTATTGCCATTATTTCCTCTATCCTCTTGTCTTCAAACAGTCAAATACATTTCTTCAAAATAGGTGAATCACGTGTCTTCCATTTCTATGGTATAAGGGTATTTGTTGCTTGATGCAAATGTAGTAATTTCGTTTAAATCTGTAGTAATATCACATTTGATGTTTCATCAAAATGCAATGGTACTAAGGGAATTAAATACTATCTGTCTGAAATGTCGTTATCTTATCAACGCGTTTGCTAATATTGGCCCAAAAATTATTTTAAACCTTGCATTTGAGCAATATAAAGTACATATTTATAAAGGTGTGCAAACATTGGTGTTAGAATACATTCTGGCAATTATGCAGCTGAGTTTAAAATTCTGAAAAAGTGGTGCAGTTTTATACTCTGCTACACATTTATTTTATCAATTTTTACACAATAGTGTCTTCCCTGCTTTAATTTATTCACTGACTTACAGGTCTGTGATGATACATATATACAATAATGGTGTACATGTAAGTGGAGTAAGTCACAATATACATTTTTACAAATTTATGTTATGGATTCTGCTCACTGATTTAACATTTTGCTTGTACATTAGAGGCAGCTCTAAGAACATTGTTTTCATCCATATTTATAAAGAATATTTTGTACAGTCTTTTTATCTGTTTTTCATTTTCTCTTTAACTTATAGGATACTCTACTAATGAGCGGTTTTCTTATTTGAAGATTTCTTATCTGATGTCATTCAAACTTTATTCCATAGAACCATATTATCAACGAAATGATTTGACTCACATTTGAGTCAGAGTTACGATAAATCATTGAATTGTTTTGGCTTCCACTTGTTCCTTTCCAGTAAATGCTTGGTACTGATTTTTTACGATTATGTTTAAAGTGGGAATGAAGAAATATCTGTTGAGTGTACAGTGGTAGAACAATACAACAGACAAAACAGTAAGGGACATATTTATTAACATTGGAAACAAACATCACCCATGATATTGCCCATAACAACCAATTAACAATTAGAGTTCAAAAGTCACCTACAAATTAGAAAATGTAAGCAACTATATGATTGTTTGTTATGGGCAACATCACCGATGATGTTTATCTACAAATGTAATAGATATATAGGGACCCATAGGGTTGATATGCTCCTATGACTTTAAATCCCTAACCTTCCTCATTTCTGTAGTTTCTGGGCAAACGCCCCATTGTGATGAAACTGGGGGGTAGTTCCATCCACAAGGTGTACTTAGTGGAAAAAATAAAAAGGAGACTATAAAAAAAAAACCAATACTCCTTGGCTAACCAAAGAGGCCTACACCTCTGCCACAGGCACAACTCAAGACCAGCCTGAATGCACCCGGTTCCTCTGACCCCACGGATGATGCTTCACTGGATCTCCCAAAACTTTAGAAAGTGCCACAGCTCTTGGGTAGCATGTGACTACCTGGTGATTAATATGCCCACTCACACACCCCAAATCCTATCAGTCTTGCCCCATCCAGCTCCTATAAACCTGTAGGTCTCAGAGGTTCCAGACAGCCTAGGGCCCAACTACAAACTAACAGTGTAAGCAAAGTTACTATGCAAACACCAAAAAGGATAAAATTGTAGGTACTTTTTCATCAGCCAAGCCAGTGGAATTATTAATTGGAATTTAATAGAAGAAGCTCACAGCACACAGTATTAATATATATATATATATATATATATATATATATATATATATATATACACATATATATATATATATATATACATATATATATATACAGTACAATAAATAAAAGCTGAAAAATTTTCAAAAAACTAGCACTTACGTCTAGTGATGGGCCGAATTTCACGAAACGGCGAAAAATTCATGAAACGGCGCCGGCGTCTCGTTTTTGATGCCAGCGTCTCGTTTTTGACGCCGGCGCCTGTTTTTGACGAATTTTCACGGGTGTTTCGCAAATTTATTCGCTGGCAGCGAATCGCGCAAATTCGCCGTGAATTTGCGCCTGGTGAATAAATTCGCCCACTACTACTTACGTCCCTTTTGTAAGTGTCTTAACTTAATACTGTTTTTGGAGATCCAGGGAGTCCTTGCACAACTTGTTGAGCACAAGAATAATGGAGCACCGAAAGAGCCAATTATTCGTTCGTTACAGATTTATTGAAGAATGATTAAAAAGGTAAAGGCATGCCCAGAGCCGCCCCCTTTACGTGTTTCGTGGCTACTTATGGGCAATGCCTTCTTGTGCTCTATATGGAACCTGGCTGTGTGCATGCTGGAATTGAACTCTGACCGGTAATTGCTGCAGTTTCCCAGAAAAATTTGCCAATAGCGGAACCCTGAATTTTACCATGAATCCATATCTGCCTAAAGATTTCACTCATCACTAGTATGAAAAATTAGACACAGCTTAAAGCTCCCCATAGACGTGACGATTCTTCTTGCCGAATGACTGATTTAAGGGAAGTCCGACCAATTCTTCGAAATTATCGTGCGGTTAGTGGGATTCGAACGATCATACATCTTACGATTTTTCGGCCGACATCTGTCAGGAAATTGATCGGCCAGGTCAAAAAATCTTTGTCAGTCCCAGTGCAATCTATCTATATTTGCAGGGCCAAGCAGGCAGCTCCCCTTTGTTTTCCTGGCAAATTGGTCTTTTTAGTTGATGGTCAATTCGTACGATCGTTCTGAAAAGATCGTGGTCTCACGATCAGGATCTGATCTTTTAAAAATCTGAACATCTATGGCCAGCTTAACACAGAACCTTCCCTGTGGTTGGCTGGAGATTTGCAGAATTAAAAAGATACAACATCTAGAATCTAAATTAGGTTAAAAAATGTATACTGTATTAATTGATTTTACTGTAGATGCCTCGTAGTAAGGATCCATGCCTCGGATGGTCATCCTTGTATCTCAATATTTTTCTGATCTTAGTTCCTATCATTGAGCTGGTGGCATTATACATGCTTGACTGAATGGGGTTCCTGTAGGCATGTGAATAAAATCTATACATTTTTGTGAGCTTTGCATGAATACTGTTGATATCTTTATGAATTTTGTTGAGCACTGCAATGCACATTGTTACCGCTAGATGGCAACGTATGATTATATGCTGAGGCTTAAGCTGCAGTGGTGCAGTGAAAAAGTTCATTGCTGATAGCGAGTTTTCTTGTTTCCATGTAATTGGATTCTTGTCCTAACATATATATGTGTAAGAAAATAGAAAAGAAGAAGCAGAGGAAACGGGGAAAGTTCTTTATTTCTTAAAAAAAAAAAGACAGCAAAAATGTGAAATATGAAAACGTGAAATGAGCATTTGAATTCTAGTGGCTTTGTTATCATGTTAAGGACCATTATGTTTATAGCTATGTGAAGTGGAAATAAATTTGACTGGATTGTAAACATTAATACTTGATTAAGACGTATATGTAACCAAAAAGCCACAAAAGCTTTATCCCAAATTAACACAATTAGCACATGCCAAAATGCTTTTTATACCTAGCTCAGGGTAAGGAAAATCCTTTTTGACCATCTAATGGCAACAAAATTGTAAAAAAAGGATTACCCTCGCACACCCTGGCAATCCGATCGATTCAAATCCCTGGTGCCCAGTGAGAGAGGAATCGGTGACCTAATAGTCAGTATAGAGGAAAAGTAATTCACCGGCACAACTTGAGTAATGCTGGCATGGAAAGCCCTTGTTAGTTTATTTTGGGGAAATTAACTAGCGATAAACTAGCAAGGGTTTTCCCTGCCAGCATTACCCCAGTTGTGCCAGTGAACTACTTTTCCTCTACATTTTTGTAGGACCACCAATGAATTCCTTTTGCCACTTGATTTGCTTTGCAAAGCCCTAATTTACAGTAACTGGCCTTATAATAACATAGTACCTGAGGTTGAAAATTTACATCCATCCATCGAGTTCAACCTTGTATGACTAAATTATATTAGTTAATCCAGAGGAATGCAAACCCCCATCTTAAAGGAGCAGTTTAGTGTAAAATAAAAACTGGGTAAATAGATAGGCGATGCAGAATAAAAAATGTTTCTCATATAGTTAGTTAGCCAAAAATATAATGTATAGAGGGTGGAGGGAGCAGATGTCCAACATAACAGAACAGAACACTACTTCCTGCTTTTCAATTGTCTAACTCTGAGTTAGTCAGCGACTATAAGTAGGGGCCACATAGTACATAACTGTCCAGTGAGTTTGCAATTGATCCTCATCATTCAGCTCAGATTCAAAAGCAACAGTTATGGCCCATGTGCCCCCCTCAAGTCACTGATTGGTTACTGCCTGGTAACCAATCAGTGGAAACCAAGAGAGCAGAAGTAGTGTTCTGACATCCAGTCACTTCAGCCTTTCTACATTACATTTTTGCCTAACTAACTATATTAGAAACATTTTTTATTTTGCACAACCTATTAACACAGTTTGTATTATTACACTAAGCAATTCCTTTAAGCTTTTCCAATCTGCCTGGGAGGAGAGTCCTTCCCAACTCCAATGTAGTAGACTCATTGGAATTACTTTCATTTTAATGAAAGGAATGCTGAAGTGAAAAACTATGCACCCAATCTCAGGTTTTTCATCCATTCATTGATCCAATTTAAAAAGCTGATCCCACATACTGTGTGATTCCCTGATACATAATTGCATTCCCCTCTTGCAGCTATTTTGTGTGTTTGGGGTGAAACTGCTGTGCTATCCTTTTTTAGAGGAAAAGTAATGCAATCACTTACAAGTTACAGAAATGGTAATGAAAGAAATAGCATGTTTACTTTAGAAACATTCATTATTTACAATGATAACAGTATCAAATAAATGTAACGTACAGTACAGGTCTTCACTTACCCAGGTGACTTCTGAAACTGCTGAGACAATAAAAATGACCCACCAGCCTGCAGTACCATATTGTGAGTGTACAAATATGTGTGTGTGTGCATGTACGGGGCAGTTGGTGTTTTCCAATAGAGTTCAAACACTGTGTATGACTTTACTATGCATTTATCACTTGTACATCCCTTCTGAGTGTGAGTTGTGTTTCATACTTGTGTTTCTCTGAAATCTGTTTTCTGCATTTGGTATTTTTTCCTGAAAGGAGTCAGAAAAAAGACGTGTTGTAAACTATACTCTAAACAGGGTCGTTTATACACGAAGAATAGTTCAAACCACTGATATATAATCTACATGAATCAATAGATATTAAAACACTGGCTAATGCAAACTAAAGGCTGTTAACACATTCTATATATTTATAAAAATGTATGTTGTGACTGTTACATATATACCATTAGTGATACAGTGATTTTCTCTTTTAGGCCATTTCAAATTTTTGGTGAAGTTTTTAATAAACAATATTCATGGCACTGTCATAAAGGATCATTAGCACACAAGTTATATATTTTCACAGTATGATATCAGGATGATTTCCAGCTCAGTGCACTATACTGCATAATAAAATATAATAAAAATGCAAAAAAAGATTCTGAGTGAGGTTCCTGAGTAGTGTAGAGAACATTTATATTCCAGGTGGACGCTAAACTGACGAGATACTAAGGATGACATTTGAAGTTTTACAGTTTGTGAGTTAAGTAGTTAACTCTAAAAACCACAAAAATCTGACCTTTGATTAATAGGTTCCTAGGTTATATGAGTTTCACATTTCACAATCTGATTTCAGTGCAGCCTACACTTTATGCTCCATGTTGCATACATGTTGAACTTTGTGCTGAATTTAGCACATGGTGCAGAGTGAAACCCTATGGGTACAATTAAGCCCTGTCCATAATATGTGCCATAGGCAGGGTCGCTCTGGCCATGAGGCATGGTTAGAATCCTGCCTCTGGTGGCACGGAGTGGCCAGTTACCAGGGGCTGAAACGTGCCTGGCCATAGACAGGTGGTAAGTATGGGACACCTGCACCTTGTGCCCAGTAGCACTTCCTAGATTGATTGTCTACTAGAGGGGCGTTCTAGCCCCCAACCTACCCCTCATGAATGCAGCACTACTGAATGCAGGTACTGCTGTATGCATTTGAGAGGCACTTATTTTTGCATTGCACAAAGATCTGGGTCTATGATATTAAAGGGTAGAGTAAAAGTGTAAAATGCAAAAACATTCTGCTTTGTGCCAGTTTTTTTGCATATTGCACCCTATGCCATGCATTTTAAATAAACAATTCCAGGGCTGAAATTGACATAATACCGTTTTTGGCGGTTTTAATATGTGAATTAGGGTTTGGTTTTCAATAGCAATCGGTAACGATTTCATATTTGTCCAAATCCAAAAATTCTGTGCATCCCTAATTTTTTCAGATGTTATAACATTTTTTGAAAATGTTCATGTTGTTTAACTGAGTTGAATCTATTAATAGTGTGTAAAAAAAACAGTCCCCTCTTTAGAAAGGTCAGCAAGAATTACCTTCCTCTTGTTATTGTACATACAGAAAGTGGCTCCCTGTAATATGTAAATGGCTCCAAATGAATTGAGTAGTATATTGTATATTAATTGGATTAATTTCTCTATTACATTTAGGGGGTTATTTACTAAAACTTGTTTTTTTCCTCATATTTAACCAGAAACAAACTCAACCTAACTCCCATCCATGAATTTGGCTAATTTACTAATAAACTTGAAAAAATCTGAAAAAAAAATAAAACCTCTAAAAATTTGAGTTTTTATGAATACCTTAAATTTTGCAAGTTTATAGACCTATAAACACAAATTTATTTAAGAGAGGTTTTTCTCTTAAATAAACCAAGATGCCAAAAAGGCCCACATATACAATTTCATGTACAATCAATTCGTAACCATGCCCACTTTTATCTTTTTTGTTCTTAATCTTAAACTACATTTTGCATGAACCATTCATTTCAGCAATATATTAAATATAAATATTTAAAATTTCAATTTATGTTGGCTAACTTTGAATTTAAGTCAGTTTATGCTCCCTGTAATATGTAAATGGCTCCAAATGAATTGAGTAGTATATTGTATATTAATTGGATTAATTTCTCTATTACATTTAGGGGGTTATTTACTAAAACTTGTTTTTTTCCTCATATTTAACCAGAAACAAACTCAACCTAACTCCCATCCATGAATTTGGCTAATTTACTAATAAACTTGAAAAAATCTGAAAAAAAAATAAAACCTCTAAAAATTTGAGTTTTTATGAATACCTTAAATTTTGCAAGTTTATAGACCTATAAACACAAATTTATCAAATTTACGAGCGAAAACCAGCATCAAAACACCCCATAAATTATGAAGGCAAAAAACATATTCAGATAGTTAAGGGACCTCTGCCATTAACTTTTACATGAATTCGACATATTTTAGCTGGGATTTTTTTCAGATTCAGATTTTTTGATGCTTTGGGGCATAATAAATCTCAAAAAAATTCTATTTTTTCTCCAAAAAAATATTTAGTTTTTAGAAACTTCCATAAACTTGAAATTCGACCGGTAATAAATCTGCCCCTTAGTGAAAAAACTCAAATTTTTAGAGAAAACAAAATTCGACCTTTAATAAACAGACCCCTTAGACTTTAGGTTTGCCATCACAGTTTTAATTAAGTTCGGTACAAGGGCTTAATTCATTGTGTGTGTGTACTTTTTGCACTTTTAGATGTCATTATGGTGTTAAGCCTAGACTGGATCCTTAAATAAACCCAGATGCCAAAAAGGCCCACATATACAATTTCATTTACAATCAATTTTTAACCATGCCAACTTTTATCTTTTTTGTTCTTAATCTTAAACTACATTTTGCATGAACCATTCATTTCAGCAATATATTAAATATAAATATTTAAAATTTCAATTTATGTTGGCTAACTTTGAATTTAAGTCAGTTTATGCTTTAATCATGTGATTGCATTTTATAAAGGTTTATTTAGGACAGCATATAATTCTCTTGGTTATTCCATACATATCTACACAGATTTTAGGGTTTCAATCGGTTGTCGAGAACATGTTGACCTAACAGGCTTGCCCATGCTTATCATATGTGAGTCAATCAAAATGACAAGCCTTCTTGATGTCCTCGTAGGAATATCAATCATCGCAGACCTGTTAATGGATTTTTAAATCAGAAATGCAATGAAGGAAATAACATTGGGGGAAAAAGCATGACCCAGCAGATGGCTTGAGATAAATGTTATGACAGAGTAAATTTTTCAACAACTTACCGTTATTATTTCACCTATGTGTTCTTCAAATAATGAATAAAAGACAAGAACTCCTTTTTATTAAATGTACTGAATTACTGAAACCATCTGTGCAGTCTGCAATTGACTGGAATGACATCCACCTGTCACCATGTGTATGGGCGGTTTTGGACTGTAAACTCTATTTGTATACTACGCTATGCTGTGCCTACTTCCCCAGCTGCTAGGGTCTTCTTGCCCTTTTATTGTACACCTGGCTATATGGTAGGACACAGACAGAACATCACACCTCACTCATGCACTTTCTGTTTCCTTGCTAAACATTCACATATCCTTGGCATTTGTAGTATGTATTCACATATTCCTGCTGTTGATATGATTTTAAGATACCTGTTTTTCCAGCAACTTCAATCTATTTGTCTGTCAATGAATAAATATCCAGAAATCATAGTGCCCTTTTGTATTTTGACAAGTAATTAGGTGCTGAAGGAGGAGGAGGAGAATTAACAGATGCTTATGACCATACTGACATTATTGAATGCAAAAGCACTGGATGATGGATTACATTTTGGACACAAGCAAACTACTGTCCTATTAGGAAGCAGATAGATGTGTGGAGGTAGCTTGAGAAGTCTGTGCGCACATGAGCATGAGTACTATAACGAAAAGGATGTAATTAAAAGTGCAAAGTCCACCCAGCAGTCCAGTTATGGTAGGGCCCACTAGGGCCAGGGCCGATCGGTATTTCCCCTGTGTCTCAACAGGCCAGTCCGACCCTGATTGTACCTATCATGCTGTGTTATTGTCATGTTACACATGCATTGTTTGCCTTTTTCTTATGTGTGTCTCATCTCTCTTCCCTTAGCCTCCTCTCATCTCTTGTCTCCTCCCCTACTTCTCACTCTAGCTCATTCCAGCTTCAACCTGCATTCAGTTACATGCTCTCTTAGCTGTTCACACTATGATTTTTTGACCTATCCATTTGTTCATCGATATTTGATCTACACAGTTTTAAATAAACTTCTTCACGATCTTCAAGGTGTCATTGGATCGAGTCACTGTCCGCCAATCTACCTAAGACTGCAGTTATAGACATCTCAACACAACCGTGAGTCAAGACAAGACCACATTGTAGTGCTTAGTCTGGAGAGGCAGCTAAGCTTGCTCTGCTAGCAATAGCTACAGGGATTCCTAGTGCCCGGTATCCTCATTCCTCCCAAGATTTCATGTTCTGAACAATGTACAAGCTAAGAACATTCAAGGAGTCACTCAAATGCCATGCAACTCCTGTCCCTACTTTATGCAGTGCTGAAGGTCTGAAATAGAATACCTTTTCATAAAGATGTAGCATATAAACTAACATTGTGTCTTCATTTCAAAATACATTTTAGTTGCAAAATTACAAATTGTTTAAAATTGTGAGGATGACAAAAGCTGCAGTGACTGGGCTGTACTAAACCTAACTTGTGGCCCCTTTATTGGTGACAAACAAACATTTTTTTGGGTATAGTGCAATTTCAAATAAATTACAGTCTACAGGGGGATATGTCTGACATAAGTGTACTGTGCTCAGTTTTGATCAACCTGTCATGTCATGGGAAAACTTTTTTTTTTCAAAATGCATCAGTTAATAGTGCTGATCCAGCAGAATTCTGTACTGAAATCCATTTCTCAAAAGAGCAAACAGATTTTTTTATATTCAATTTTGAAATCTGACATGGGGCTAGACATATTGTCAATTTCCCAGCTGCCACAGTCATGTGACTTGTGCTCTGATAAACTTCAATCACTCTTTACTGCTGTACTGCAAGTTGGAGTGATATCATCCCCCTCCCTTTCCCCCCAGTAGCCAAACAAAAGAACAATTGGAAGGTAACCAGATAGCAGCTCCCTAACACAAGATAACAGCTGCCTGGTAGATCTAAGAACAACGCTCAATAGTAAAAACCCACTGAGACACATTCAGTTACATTGAGAAGGAAAAACAGCAGCCTGCCAGAAAGCATTTCTCTCCTAAAGTGCAGGCACAAGTCACATGACCAGGGGCAGCTGGGAAATTGACAGACTATCTAGCCCCATGTCAGATTTCAAAATTGAATATAAAAAAATCTATTTGCTCTTTTGAGAAATGGATTTCAGTGCAGAATTCTGCTGGAGCAGCACTATTAAGTAAAAATTTAAATCTGTCCTTCTCCTGTTTCTCTGATCAGTTTTCTGAAGGATGGGAGTGGTCTGTTTTAAACCTGCACTTCCTATTTGATTACATCATCACTCCCAGGCTTTGCCCTTACTTGTTTCCTATTGGCCATTGATACTGTCCTCCCCTTGTAATTCATTGGTTGTTTGTGCACTTGTAAGCAGTCACATAAATTCAAAGCCCATTGGTTAATTTCTCCTAAACAAACTACCCAGTTTGTTAATTTCTCCGCTATCTTGTGCACATTACTTGAGAGTCTCACATAGGTAAAAAGACCCAGCATATCCCAAATCGAACACATTTCTACTATGCAAATTCATACTCATAATCCCACTCACACATATGCATAATCCCGCTCACATATGGAATCCCTCATAATCCCACTCACTCATTAGAGATGTCGCGAACTGTTCGCCGGCGAACTTGTTCGCGCGAACATCGGGTGTTCGCGCTCGCCGGAAGTTCGCGAACGTCGCGCGACGTTCGCCATTTTGGGTTCGCCATTGTTGGCGCTTTTTTTTGCCCTCTCACCCCAGACCAGCAGGTACATGGCAGCCAATCAGGAAGCTCTCCCCTGGACCACTCCCCTTCCCTATAAAAACCGAAGCCCTGCAGCGTTTTTTCACTCTGCCTGTGTGTGCTGAAGAGATAGTGTAGGGAGAGAGCTGCTGCCTGTTAGTGATTTCAGGGACAGTTGAAAGTTTGCTGGCTAGTAATCGTTTTGATACTGCTCTGTTATTGGAGGGACAGAAGTCTGCAGGGGTTTGAGGGACATTTAAGCTTAGGTAGCTTTGCTGGCTAGTAATCTACCTTCTACTGCAGTGCTCTGTATGTAGCTGCAGTGGGCAGCTGTCCTGCTTCTGATCTCATCTGCTGACTGCTGCAATAACAGTAGTCCTTGTAAGGACTGCTTTTATTTATTTTTTTGTTGTTTTACTACTACTACTACTACTACTACTATAAGAGCCCAGTGCTATTAGTCTAGCAGTGTTGGGGAGTGGGACTGGTGTGCTAATCTGCTGCTCCTAGTAGTTCAGCAGCACCAACTTTAATTTTTTTTTTTTAATATTCATTTTTTTTTATTTTACTTTTTTTTATTTTACTACCGCTGTAGTAGTGTATAAGTTGACCTTTTAGGCATTATTTGCCCTGTAGGCATTATTTGCACACTGTTTTCTTCAACCCGCCATCGAGCTGTGTGACCTTGTTCACATTCTGTCTAAATATCCATAATATTACCGTCTCCAGAAAAAACACCGGAGTCACTTTTTTCAAGCAGCCATAATATATTTTACGTAATCCGTATCCACCGCTGTAGTAGTGTATACGTTGGCCTTGTAGGCATTATTTGCACACTGTTTTCTTCAACCCGCCATCGAGCTGTGTGACCTTGTTCCCATTCTGTCTAAATATCCATAATATTACCGTCTCCAGAAAAAACACCGGAGTCACTTTTTTCAAGCAGCATTCATATATTTTACGTAATCCGTATCCACCGCTGTAGTAGTGTATACGTTGGCCTTGTAGGCATTATTTGCACACTGTTTTCTTCAACCCGCCATCGAGCTGTGTGACCTTGTTCCCATTCTGTCTAAATATCCATAATATTACCGTCTCCAGAAAAAACACCGGAGTCACTTTTTTCAAGCAGCATTCATATATTTTACGTAATCCGTATCCACCGCTGTAGTAGTGTATACGTTGGCCTTGTAGGCATTATTTGCACACTGTTTTCTTCAACCCGCCATCGAGCTGTGTGACCTTGTTCCCATTCTTTCTAAATATCCATAATATTACCGTCTCCAGAAAAAACACCGGAGTCACTTTTTTCAAGCAGCATTCATATATTTTACGTAATCCGTATCCACCGCTGTAGTAGTGTATACGTTGGCCTTGTAGGCATTATTTGCACAGTGTTTTCTTCAACCCGCCATCGAGCTGTGTGAGCTTGTTCACATTTTGTCTAAATATTGATAATATTATCGTCTCTAGAAAAACCACTTGAGTTACTTTTTTTCAAGCAGCATTCATATATTTTACGTAATCCGTATCCACCGCTGTAGTAGTGTATACGTTGACCTTGTAGGCATTATTTGCACACTGTTTTCTTCAACCCGCCATCGAGCTGTGTGACCTTGTTCACATTTTGTCTAAATATTGATAATATTATCGTCTCTAGAAAAACCACTTGAGTTACTTTTTTTCAAGCAGCATTCATATATTTTACGTAATCCGTATCCACCGCTGTAGTAGTGTATACGTTGACCTTGTAGGCATTATTTGCACACTGTTTTCTTCAACCCGCCATCGAGCTGTGTGACCTTGTTCCCATTCTGTCTAAATATCCATAATATTACCGTCTCCAGAAAAAACACCGGAGTCACTTTTTTCAAGCAGCATTCATATATTTTACGTAATCCGTATCCACCGCTGTAGTAGTGTATACGTTGGCCTTGTAGGCATTATTTGCACACTGTTTTCTTCAACCCGCCATCGAGCTGTGTGACCTTGTTCCCATTCTGTCTAAATATCCATAATATTACCGTCTCCAGAAAAAACACCGGAGTCACTTTTTTCAAGCAGCATTCATATATTTTACGTAATCCGTATCCACCGCTGTAGTAGTGTATACGTTGGCCTTGTAGGCATTATTTGCACAGTGTTTTCTTCAACCCGCCATCGAGCTGTGTGAGCTTGTTCACATTTTGTCTAAATATTGATAATATTATCGTCTCTAGAAAAACCACTTGAGTTACTTTTTTTCAAGCAGCATTCATATATTTTACGTAATCCGTATCCACCGCTGTAGTAGTGTATACGTTGACCTTGTAGGCATTATTTGCACACTGTTTTCTTCAACCCGCCATCGAGCTGTGTGACCTTGTTCACATTTTGTCTAAATATTGATAATATTGATAATATTATCGTCTATCGTCTAGGCATTATTTGCACAGTGTTTTCTTCAACCCGCCATCTAGCTGTGTGTATTATCGTTTCCAGAAAAACCAACTGAGTTTTTGTTGTTGTTGTTGTTTTTTTAAAAATAATGCCAGGCAAAGGCAGGCCGCCACGCAGAGGCCGTGCTAGGGGCCGTGCTGCTATGCAATCCTGTGGCCCTAGCAAATTGCCCAGTTTTAAAAAGCCAATGACCCTGAACTCCCAAAATGCTGAAGAGGTAGTTGACTGGCTTACACAGCACACCCCATCCTCTACCGTTTCTAACTTTACCACAACATCCTCCTCATCCTCCACTGCTATGGCCACCCCACGTAACACTTCCTCCACCACCGGTGCCCCTTCTTCACTGGGGTCAGAGGAGTTATTTTCCAATGAGTTTCTTGAACTGAGTAATGCGCAACCATTATTGCCAGAAGAAGATGAAGGAGATGAGGACCTTACACCAGATTTAATTCTGGCAGAGAACACGATAGAGATGGACATAATGAGTGATGAGGAGGAGGTCCCCGCTGCTGCTTCCTTCTGTGATGTGTCAGAAGAAATTGATGCATCTGAGGAGAATGATGATGAGGAGATTGATGTTTTGTGGGTGCCTAGTAGAAGAGAGCAAGAGGAGGGTAGTTCAGATGGAGAGACGGAGAGTCAGAGAGGCAGTAGGAGAATAAGACTTAGAAGAAGCAGGGAGGACAGCCCGCAGGGATCAGCAGGGCAACAACATGTATCGGCACCTGTGTTCAGCCGGCCAACGCACCCGCCATTGCCGCCAATACCGCCAACTCCGCCAACTTCTACTGTTACCGCCAGATCGCACACTTCCAAAAAGTCAGCAGTGTGGGATTTTTTTAATGTGTGTGCCTCTGACAAAAGCATTGTAATTTGCAATGAGTGCAGTCAGAAACTGAGCCTTGGTAAGCCCAACAGCCACATAGGTACAACTTCTATGCGAAGGCACATGAGCGGCAAGCACAAAGCACTTTGGGAGCAACACCTCAAAGGCAACAGGCAAACTAAAAGCCACACTCCTTCTGGTCCAGCATCTTACTGCTCTACCTCTGCTCTCCTTGACCCGTCTGAACCACCCTCCACTCCGCCTTCCACCTTGACCACCTGTTCCCATTCCCAGTCATCTGCCACCAGCCAAGTTTCTGTGAAGGCCATGTTTGAGCGTAAGAAGCCAATGTCTGACTGTCACCCCCTTGCCCGGCGTCTGACAGCTGGCTTGTCTGCACTCTTAGCCCGCCAGCTTTTACCATACCAGCTGGTGGACTCTGAGGCCTTCCGCAAATTTGTAGCAATTGGGACACCGCAGTGGAAGGTACCCAGCCGCAATTTTTTTTCTAAAAAGGGAATACCACACCTGTACCAACATGTGCAGAGCCAAGTTACCGCATCTCTGTCACTTAGTGTTGGGCCAAAGGTCCATATGACTACTGACGCATGGTCCTCCAAGCATGGTCAGGGCAGGTATGTCACCTACACTGCCCACTGGGTGAACTTGGTAATGGCTGGGAAGCAGGGAATGGGTAGCTCAACAACAACAGTGGAGTTGGTGTCACCGCCACGGATTGCACGCGGTTCTGCCACCACCTCTACTCCTCCATCGCTCTCTACCTCGTCTTCTTCTTCTTCTTACTCTGCTGCTGGGTCCTCCTTCTCCTCCTCCACACCTGTGCACCCCCAGCTCCCCCTAGGCTATTCGATGTGCCAGGTACGCCGTTGTCACGCTGTCTTGGGGATGACGTGCCTGGAAAGCAAAAACCATACCGGATCTGTACTCCTGTCATCTCTGCAGTCACAGGCCGATCGGTGGCTGACCCCACACCAACTGCAGATCGGAAAAGTGGTGTGTGACAATGGAAGCAATCTGTTGGCAGCGTTGAGACTAGGCAATTTAACACATGTGCCCTGCATGGCACATGTGTTAAATTTAATAGTCCAACGTTTTGTCTCCAAGTACCCAGGATTCCAGGACGTTCTCACCCAGTCCAGAAAGGTGTCGGCCCATTTCAGACGTTCCTACACAGCCATGGCACGCCTTGCTGACATTCAGCAGCGCTACAACATGCCAGTCAGGCGTTTGATTTCTGACAGCCAGACTCGCTGGAATTCAACGCTCCTTATGTTGGAACGTCTGCTGCAACAACAAAGGGCCGTCAACGAGTACCTTTTTGAACTGGGTGGTAGGACTGGATCTGCACAGCTGGGGATTTTTTTCCCCCGTTACTGGGTGCTTATGCGCGATGCCTGCAGGCTCATGCGACCTTTTGAAGAGGTGACAAATATGGTCAGTCGCACCGAAGGCACCATCAGCGACCTAATACCCTTCGCTTTCTTCCTGGAGCGTGCCGTGCGACGAGTGACAGATGAGGCTGTAGACCAGCGTGACGAGGAGCTGGAAGCGCACGATTTCTGGTCGGAATCACCAGAACGAACCCAGGCACCTGCTGCAACGCAGGGAGAGGTGCCAGAAGTGGAGTCAGAGGAGGAAGGTGGCTTTGTGGAGGAGGAGGAGGAGGACCAACAGGAGCAGGCTTCCCAGGGGGCTAGTGGTGACCTTTTGGGGACCCCTGGTCTTGTACGTGGCTGGGGGGAGGAGACCGTGGATGATGCAGTCCTTGATAATGAGGAAGCGGAGATGGATAGCTCTGCATCCAACCTTGTGAGAATGGGGTCTTTCATGCTGTCATGCCTGTTGAAGGACCCCCGTATCAAGAGGCTTAAGGAGAAGGACCTGTACTGGGTCGCAACGCTACTAGACCCTCGGTACAAGCATAAAGTGTCAGAAATGTTACCAACATACCACAAGTCCGAAAAGATGCGGCATTTACAAACCAGCCTGCAAAACATGTTGTACAATGCTTTTAAGGGTGATGTCACTTCAGGAACTCATCAACATTCCAGGGGCAGAGGTGCCAGTAATCCTGCCACGAGCACACCTGCAAGGACAAAGCCCTTTGGCCAGTCTGTAACGTCAGACATGCAAATGTTTTTCTGTCCAAGGCAGCGCCACAACCCTTCTGGATCCACCCTCAAAGAACGCCTCGACCGGCAGGTAGCGGACTACCTGGCATTAACTGCAGATATCGACACTCTGAGGAGCGATGAACCCCTGGACTACTGGGTGCGCAGGCTTGATCTGTGGCCAGAGCTGTCACAATTTGCCATGAACCTCTTGTCTTGCCCAGCCTCAAGTGTGCTCTCAGAAAGGACCTTCAGTGCAGCAGGAGGGATTGTAACTGAGAAGAGAACTCGCCTAGGTCACAAAAGTGTCGATTACCTGACCTTTATTAAAATGAATGAGGGGTGGATCTCGGAGGGTTACTGCACGCCGGAAGACTTGTTCTGACTTCTATGCAGCTGTCCTTCTCTTCAAGCCTCATGACTCCACACACAGCTGTCCTTTAGCGTCCTCCTCCTCCCTCCGCCACCGTTACAAAACTAGGGTGCAAACCCTACTGGTTTAATTTTTTCTGGCCTCTGTGCTTCAGTGGCTGCAACCAAAAAAACTGGGCAAACAATGTCTACAAGGTCAACGTATGGCAAAAATGACTATTTTCAGCATTTATATGGCATATTTTTTCTGGCAACTGTGCTTCAGTGGCTGCATCCAAAAAAATGCATATTTTCTGCATTTATATGGCATAATTTTTCTGGCCTCTGTGCTTCAGTGGCTGCAACCAAAAAATGCATATGTTCTGCATTTATATGGCATAATTTTTCTGGCCTCTGTGCTTCAGTGGCTGCAACCAAAAAAATTTATATTTTCAGCATTTATATGGCATAATTTTTCTGGCAACTGTGCTTCAGTGGCTGCGACCAAAAAAATGACTATTTTCAGCATTTATATGGCATATTTTTTCTGGCCTCTGTGCTTCAGTGGCTGCGGCCAAAAAAACTGGGCAAACAATGCCTACAAGGTCAACGACGTTGACCTTGTAGGCATTGTTTGCCCAGTTTTTTTGGCCGCAGCCACTGAAGCACAGAGGCCAGAAAAAATATGCCATATAAATGCTGAAAATAGTCATTTTTTGCCATACGTTGACTCAACGTATATGGCAAAAAATGACTATTTTCAGCATTTATATGGCATATTTTTTCTGGCAACTGTGCTTCAGTGGCTGCGACCAAAAAAACTGGGCAAACAATGCCTACAAGGTCAACGTATGGCAAAAAATGACTATTTTCAGCATTTATATGGCATATTTTTTCTGGCAACTGTGCTTCAGTGGCTGCAACCAAAAAAACTGGGCAAACAATGTCTACAAGGTCAACGTATGGCGAAAAATGACTATTTTCAGCATTTATATGGCATATTTTTTATGGCAACTGTGCTTCAGTGGCTGCGTCCAAAAAAACTGGGCAAACAATGCCTACAAGGTCAACGTATGGCAGTTGTTTAAAGAGAACAGTAGATTACTAGCCAGCAAAGCTACCTAAGCTAAAATGTCCCTCAAATCCCTGCAGACTTCTGTCCCTCCAATACAGAGCAGTATCAAGCAGATTACTAGCCAGCAAACTTACTATCATCTGTCCCTGAAATCACTAACAGCTCTCCCCCTACACTATCTCTTCCAAGCACACACAGGCAGATTTTTCAGATACATTTTTGCCCTTGATCCCCCTCTGGCATGCCACTGTCCAGGTCGTTGCACCCTTTAAACAACTTTAAAATCATTTTTCTGGCCAGAAATGTCTTTTCTAGATGTTAAAGTTCGCCTTCCCATTGAAGTCTATGGGGTTCGCGAACCGTTCGCGAACCGCTCGCGTTTTTGCGCAAGTTCGCGAATATGTTCGCGAACTTTTTTTCCGACGTTCGCTACATCCCTATCACTCATATGCATAATCCTGCTCACACATGTAATCCCACTAACTCATACTCATAATCTCACTCCCTCATATGCATACCACTCACTCATATGCATAATCCCACTCATACTCCCACTCCCTCATATGCATATCACTCACTCATAATCCCACTCATTCTCATATACCCACTCACTCTTATGCATAATCCCACTCACACATGTAATCCCATTCACATTTATGATCCCGCTAATACTCATATGCATAATCCCACTCATACTCATAATCCCACTCACTCATATGCATAATCCCACTCATATATATATGTGTGCGTGTGTGTAAAAAAGTAGGATGAGACAGCTAGAGCAGAGTTTCTATGGGAACCAGAAGGGCTATCACTTCATTGGCTGTTAGACTGGAGGGTGTGTTTAGTTATCTGAGCTGAGAAGAACTGAGCATGCTCATATATCAAAAGTCAAAGCAAATTCCTGAGGGAGGGGGCCTTGTAGGTTATAGGAGTATAACAATTTCTAAAGATGCTGCAGACTTACTGTTAACCCTTTAACAACCAGAGTGGCAGGTATCTAAAGAGGCTGTTCACTTATTACATTTTTATGGGGAGGTTACATGTCCTTTAAGCACATCTTATTTGTTTTTGGCCCCATTTGGGAGTCTGTCCCCAGACATAAACATCCCTGCCTTGTGACAAATAACCACACAGCCATGCACAGGAGTTTCACCTGGCTGGTATTTTACACACTAGCCAGTAAAAATGATGCATGTTGTCAATGTTATAAAAAGAGCAGAAATAGAAACATAGGAAGGCCAGTATTTTTTTCAACTTTGCAATTTCAGCCATTTGGTTGCTAGGGTCCAAATTACCCTAGCAACCATGCATTGTTTTGACTAAGAAACTGGAATATGAATAGAAGAGGGCTTGAATAGAAAGATGAGTAATAAGGTGGCAACAATAAATGTGTAGCCTTACAGAATATCTGTTTTTTAGTTGGAAAGCTGCAAAGAGTCAGAAGAAGAAGGCATAGAAGTAAAAAACTATATTAAGAAAAATGCAGACCAATAAAGTTGCTTAGAATTAGCCATTTTATAAACATACTAAAAGTTAGCTTAAAGGTGAACCACCCCTTTAAAACTTTCCTTTAAAGGGGTAGTTGACATTAACCTTTTCACTGCCAGCCGATTTGGTACTTTTATTGCCAGACGGTTTTTAAACATTTTTTGCTATTTCAATTTATGTGCCTTTCCCAGGGGGAGAATTTTCAGTTGATATGCTTTCCTAAAGTAACCAGTTCTTGAAAAATGTTCTGGACACCAGGAGTCTACAATTTGATGCACAATATGCATAGATATACAAAAGTATGTGCTTATATATGGACCCCAAATTAAAATAGTGCATGTAAAATTCTTTACCAAAGTTCCAAACTGCAATGCTATGCTAAAAACACATAAGGAACAATAATACAGGGATAAAATTGCATAATTAGTTATGAAAATAGTCATCCCATGGTTATGCTGCCAAAATATGCAGTTTTTATGGGAAAAACAAGTTTAAGAAAAAGTGATGTTGGTGAAAACACTTCTAAAAGTTGAGGCAGTGTGTGTATATAAGTGCAACATAAAAAAAGCAATCTTTACAAAATGTGTGTGTGTGTGTAAATGTACATAAGTGTGTGTGTACACAAAGGCCACTTACCGTTTCTGGAGCAAGAGGTACACTGGCATCACTGGAGGCATTCTGCAGGTGTGCATCAGGAAGTGAGCGTGAGGAACTGGGGTGAGAAGGTAAGTGGACAGCAGCTGCGCAATCCAGTCACATCTGCTACTTAGAGGTCTGTCCTGCAACAATCACATTGCAGGACCAATATGACAGCCACCCAGTCTCATTGCCCAGGCTGTCATTGCTTATAACTCTATGCAGAGGCAGCAGAAGCCACCAATGCAGAGCAAATCTGCTCAATAACGTCCCTAGTAGGTTCTTGGCAGATAGAGCCCTTGCCTGCCAGCATATACAGTGTGTGTGCAAACAAAGTGTTAAAGTAAAGGGCTCAATTGAGAACTGCAAAGCAGGTAGTACAGTATTCTTTGGGGGGAACAGATCTTTGCACTTTGCTTTGGAGTGCAAACATTTGCTGCAATTTTTAGTGCAGAGAAGGATGCAAATGCAAAGCACAGTGATCTACCATGTTTTTTGCATGCACAGTACATAATGCTTCTGCAATGTATGTAATGCAAATGCACCAGACTAGAACAGGGAACACTTGGGAGGAAGAATGAGAATGGTGGTGTAGTACCTATCATTACACAGTAACCTTGGGCTATAGGCCAGTATATGTAATGGGTGAAGCATATGTGTGCACATTTTATCCTATCAGAGGGTAATCAAAACAGCAAGTGGATCAGATGCATGTGGATGTGCATGCTTATTGGGGTTTTTCAGTCTGATTTACTTACAAGAACTCCTTGCCCGCAGGCTATACATAGCAGGTTGGAAGTTATAGTAGAATAACTTGAATATCTTTAGATAATTAAATCGTTGAGATGTACAAGCAAATGATGCTGCTAACATTTGCTCATATACCACAATCTCTGGAAGGTAATTTGATATATTTGGGGTGATTTAACTTACACTCCCCAAAAAGGTCCCTTCGGGCTCTTACGTGTGGGCATTTTGTGTGATTTCCAACTGCAAAAATGCATTTTGGCCATTTATATGCATTTTTAAAAGCAACTAATGGCTTTTACACAAGAGCGTTTGTGGAGCACAGGAAAAAACAAACACTCTTTTAAATGGCTCCCGTACTGACACAGGTCAATGTAAGCGGCAAACACAGAATGTTGTATTCCACCTGCATTCAGAGCTTACATGTGTCTGTGTCAGTATGGGCCCCTTTAAATTAATACTGTGAGTTTCTTCCTGCACTCCCCTGTGGCTGAACACAGGTTTAAGCACTTGTAACAAAGAGCCCTAAGTATGTTTATGCCAGTTACAAATGCAACCCTCTATTTTATTGATATCTGAACGTGTGTCAAGCGAAAGAAAATGCAGCATGTGGCATCTTGATGAAAAACTCAAACCTGCACATCAAATGCATAAAATAATACCCCTGTCTATGAACCCTAGGAGTGGATTTTCTCTAATTAGAGAATCTGAGAAGTCATACCTTTGGTTTGGTATATACAGTATTATAGTATAGCCCAAACACACAGAGATTTGTTGCCTGTGGTAAATCTATCCTGCCACTGGTGACAAGTCTTGCCTAAAATATATCATGCAGTAATCCAAATGAATCACAGTAACATTGCCTTCTTTTCCTGATATTAAGCTGGATCACCACTATGATGTTTTGGCAAGGAGAAAGTATTTTCATGACATTTCTTGCCCACAGTGAATATGAACTACAGGTATGGGATGCATAATCCAGAAACCCATTATCCAGAAAGATCTGATTCACGGAAAGGTAGTCTCCCATTGACTCCATTTAATCCAAATTTTTAAAAATTATTTTCTTTTACTCTGTAGTAATAAAATAGTAGCATGTATTTGGGTTTATTCAAGGTTTACATTATTTTCTAGTAGATTTAAGGTATAAAGATTAGAGATGGGCGAATTTGCGCTGTTTCGATTCGCTGGAAAATTCTCGAATTTCCAGCGAAATTCGTGAAACGGCGAAAAAATTTGTGAAACAGCGCCAGCGTCTCGCCGGCCTGTTTTTTTGACGCCGCCCGTTTTTGACGCCAGCATCCATTTTTTTTGACGCCGGCGAATTTTTTCGGGTGAAATTTTTGGCCCATCGCTAATAAAGATACAAATTCTGGAAAGATCTGCTCTCTGGAAAACCCCAGATCCTGAGCACTCAGCATAACAGGTCCCGTACCTGTATCACAACAAATCTCCATGTGTGCCAGTACTCTGGGAATTCTGCTTTTGGCTGATATGTAAAACCCTAATTTTCAAAACCATAAAAAAATGGGGGTACCCATCCATCGCATGGGGTACGAATTGGACTGTATTGACACCAGGATGGAACTCATTGTATGGATGGGTCATCAACTTTCTATAGATTAGCCACTGTGGTGCAGCAAGTAAGCTGAGTGCTTTATGTACTGGGAGTTCTGGGTTCAAATCCTGGGTGAGACACATTCACACAAATGCTTGCTTTATTTCCTTTTTGCTGAGCCATTGGTTCCCTTTGTATTTAAGGTTTCAAAGAGAAATTCGGTTGTAATGGTCATCTGGAGGGAGATCCATAATTAAAAAATCCTGTGGTGCAGCACATAAGGTGACTGTTTTTTGGTCTGGGAGTCCTGGGTTCAAATCCTGTGTTGGACCCATCTGCCTGAATGCATGCTTTAGATCCTTCTTTTCTGAGCCTTTGGTTGCCTTTGTATTTAAGGTTTTAAAGAGACATTTGGTTGTAATGGTCATCTGGAGGCAACTCCATAAAGAGTAGACCCTATGTAAGGTCATTGGTGTGTGGTCTGGGAGTCCTGGGTTCAAATCCTGTGTTGGACACATTTATATGGATGCAATGCTGAGCCATTGGTTCCCTTTGTTTTTAAGGTTTGAAAGAGACATTCGGTTGGATGGACTGGATGGAACTGTGGAGTTTCACTGCTAAGATGCTGAACACACTGACATTTAAGATACCCTTTGACAAGACCCTTGTGTTTGTAGTGTTTCCACAGTGGATACTGTAATCAGCCATTAAAGAAATGTGGCTGTTAAATAATGTTATTTGGAATTATTTATGCTTCACTATCATGTAGCAAGTCATCACCATATCCCTTTTAGAGAGCCGTAAAGTATAGATGCTACACTTCCAGGCTGTGATAACTCCAGATCAGAGACACCTAGAGCATGGTTACTACCTGACTAGTAAAGCAGTTAGCAAAACAGATGTAAAGGATGGCTGATATGGATCCAGGTTGAAGGTATACAGAGTGTAGCATTATACAAAGCATGTTTGGTGTATAATGATTTTATGCCTGAATCAATAGCATTATTAGACTAGCCATAATGACAATGCTTTATCTGCTCCAAAACTGGATGTAACATATAATAATACTTGTCAAACCCAGGCTGGATATCTATGTCAGAAAACACATACATTACACCTAGGTTGTTCATTTACAGGTATTTCGGAGAAGTCATAGTGAATTCTGTTGTAATAAAAAATAAAAAAATAAAAGTCACGTTGTTAATGAACACATTTACTGCACATTATATTATGAGCACACATTATATATAACACACACACAGAGAAGACACAGGTGGAGCCTTAGGAGTGGTGAAATCAATGCTAAAAATTAAAGAAATACTGAAACATTCCTATAAAAATCATAGGAACGTGTTAGTATTAAGTAAATGCTGCATCTGTAATCGTCAAATCCCCCCCTTAAACCGGCACTCAGCAGACCCTCCGACACTGCTAAAAGACCTTCTCAGCCGTTTCAGTTACGCTGGGCTGTGAGCGCCGTGATCCTTCCATAGGCTGATTACGAATGAAAACAGGAATTCAGCCTATGGAAGGATCGCTCCGCCCCCAGTCGAGCATCACTGAAGCAACCGGGAAGATCTGGTAGTAGTGTCAGTGGTTTGGCAGCACACAGGTTCGCGGGGCTGGGGGCGGCTTTGCAGGGGGGGGGGGGCTTTTTGGGGAATGATTGTGGGTTCAGCATTTACTTTATATGGACACGTTCCTATGATTTTTATAAGAACGTGTCAGTATTGCTTTAAGGTTTTTATTTGCCCACAGAAGCCAAGTGCAGGACATTTTCAGTCAGCACAAAAGAATAGTAATTTTGGATTCGGCTGAACCCCCGAATCCTTTGCGAAACATTCGGCCGCATACCGAATCTGAATCCTAATTTGCATATGCAAATTAGGGGTTGGAAAGGGAAAACATTTTTAACTTCCTTGTTTTGTGACTAAAAGTCATTTGATTTCCCTCCCTGCCCCTAATTTGCATATGCAAATTACAATTCGGATTCGGTTCGGCCGGGCAGAAGGATTCAGCCGAATCTGAATCCTGCTGAAAAAGGCTGAATCCTGGCCGAATCCGAACCAAATCCTGGATTCGGTGCATCCCTAATTATTTACATGACTAAGAGTTTGAAAAAGAAATTGCTTTTTTATTTTAATATTAAAAAAACTCTAATATTCACATTTAATAATGCATTTCTTATATACCAGAAGCATGTATCAAGCTGGAATAAAATAATCTAAAAAAAAAGGATTAAAGCAAAAGATAGAAAACCACAAGACTTTCTGATGACTAAACATTATTTCTGTTTGGGGCATGTAGCAGCATTGCTCACTTGAATGAAACATTACAAATTTAAACTGCTTGTTGGAGCAGTAATAGAATTCTGTATATATAAAATCTCTGTAAAATTACTTTTCTTTTGTGCTGACTGAAAATGTCCTGCACTTGGCTTTTGTGGGCAAATAAAAACCTTAAAGCAATACTGACACGTTCTTATAAAAATCATAGGAACGTGTCAGTATAAAGTAAATGCTGCACCCGTAATCATTCCCCGAAAAGCACCACAAACCTGTGTGCTGCCGAACTACTAACACTACTACCAGATCTTCCCGGTTGCTTCAGTGATGCTCGGCGCGATACTTCCATAGGCTGAATTCCTGTTTTCATTCGTAACCAGCCTATGGAAGGATCACGGCGCCATCCAGTCGAATGTCTCTTTGAAACCTTAAATACAAAGGGAACGAATGGCTCAGCATTGCATCCATATAAATGTGTCCCACACAGGATTTGAACCAAAGACTACCATACCATAAACCAGTGCTTACATGCTGCACCACAGGGTCTACTCTATTCCCCTTGGACAATCATTGATGCACACAGGGCTTTATCGGTCTATTAAATCTGACAAACACGTAAAATTCACGATTGTCCAACAGTCAGTTCTTCTGCTATTGCCTTTTAATATTATTACTTTATATCCTCATATTTGCACAATTATCAGAAATCCCTTACTGTATGTGAAAAGTGAAAAATACCACTGCAAAGTCCTTTCCAATTCTTTAATCAATCAAATATATATATATTTTCCTTTATTACCACAGGTACACAGGAGTTGAAGGTTAATAATAAATCCCAGGGCTGTCTGGTGTAATGATTATAGATAGGGATGTAGCGAACTGCCGATTTGGTGTTCGCGAACACCGGCAAAAAATGCGAACGTTCGCGAACAGTTCGCGAACTTCGAACACCGCTAAAATCGTTCGATTCGAACGATCGAAGGATTTTAATCGTTCGATCGAAGGATTTTCATTCGAATCGAACGATCGAAGCCATTCGATCGAATGCTTTTCATTGGATCCAATGCTTACAATCGTTCGAACGAATGGAAATCGTTCGCTTTTTAGCGGTCGAAGGAATTCGAATGGTCGAATGGTCGAACGATCGAACGCGAACTCAAACTGCGAACGTTCCCAAACGTTCGCGAACATTCGGCGGACGCGAACGGTCGAAGTTCGCGCGAACTAGTTCGCGGGCGAACAGTTCGCTACATCCCTAATTATAGAGTAATTAATAAAATAAATCCTCTTACTTCAGCAAATACTGCTAAAATGTAATGCATGTGACACAGGCAGAGTTGTGTTTGCAAAGTTAAAGTGCACAGTCATTTGAGTATAGAATACAGACAAAATAAGAACACTCTGCTACGGTGATGTGCTTGTATTGCTCATTTATTTATACAGCTTATTGTGCAGAACATTTACTCAAGACTCTCAAAACGTATTCCCCTCTAGAAAATGGAGTCTGTCCACTTATAACTTAACCCCAAACACTGAGAAATGTCAGCTGAGCCCTGCCTGAAAGTGACTGAGCTCTCCCTCCACATGAGACTATTCACCAGCACTCCCCAAGTACAAAAATTACTCCTCACAAACCCTATTATAACACAGCCACCCTCCACACACACAAAAGACAGGTTCTCCCTCCTCACATGTCCCCACAAGTGACAGACCTTCCACCCAGCACTCCATTTATCCCTCCTCCCTCTGTGTGGATCAGTCACAGATCACTTGTCCCTTCACACAGCAGCTCCCTCCTCCCTCCTTCAACCCCACACAAGCCTGTGCCCCCCACACCCTCCTTTTCCCCCTGTGAATATGACACACTGTTCTCCCAACACATACACAGAGCTTAACATTCACCTCCTTCAAGTCAGCCCTTCACATAAGAAACTTCTATGTGCAGACATACTGCCACACCAAATCCCACCAGAAAAGTTCTCCTCTCCTCACACGCTGGTCCAGCCCCGCCCTACAAAGCAGTGTGTATACAAATTAACCACACTAACTAGGGATGAGAAGGAGACTGACAGGAGAATCAGCCAATCACAGTTAAGCTTCAGAAACTGCTGCATGTGTGCACTTCCTGCTTCTGCCAGGAGCGTGTATGATGTAAAATAAGGTACAACAGTCACTGTAGCATTTTTGGGAGCCAGTGACCCCCCAACAGGGGGCCCATGATGAAAGGGCCACATCTGCAAAGGGATCCATCTGAGGTGAATATCTCATCAACTGCATATTTTTTGTTAAACATTTGTATGGCAAAGCTTGTTATTTTTACATGAACTGTTATATTTTTGAATGTTATATGAAGGTGAACAACCCCTTTAAGCACTAACAAAACTCCCTGCACCTGCTGTTGTTAACACTCTCTCCATCTTTCAGCCAGAGCTTTGCTCAACGATTGGATCTGAGCCCCCCTGCCACCCTAGGCACGTCCCTACCCTACCTAACACTAGTTTCTCCACTGGTTGTCCAGCAGCATCAATAGGTGCAACCGCACAACATTCTAAATGGGAGGCAGGGGGAAAGTATATTGTATTTGTCGTGCGAGTACTGTGAATGATTAATGTGATTTTTCATGCCATTCACTGAGGCTATGCACAATTGCTCTTGTGGTCATAAGTGACCCCTTTTATTTTTTAAGGAAGCATGTTGATTTTACAACTATATAAATCTTCTGTGTTCTGTCAGGTTTCATTGTTGTTGTCTTAACAAAGACCTACCAGAAACCAGGTTTTGCTTTCTCAAAATGATTTAGAGTCTTCACTAAATAAAAATGGCATGTGTGTGACATGAGGTATCCCAAACCCAGAACAAATCCCAAGGTCACAGCTCACTGTTCTGCCTATAACAACTGCCTTTCTCTTTGAGAGGAGCCCTCTGCTACTCGGATGCGACCAGGTCTTAATGTAAGAGGACCAAGGAAAAGGTTCTGGGCGAACAAGGGAACAGTAGGTGCAAACAGGAACAGAGAATAGGAGCATGGTCAAAGAACAGGCTGAGTCAAAACCAAATCAGACAGCATAGTACAAAACAGAGAGGCGAGAGCGAGGTCACAGGCCGAGTCAGAATACAAAATCAGGCGCACAGTACAGCAGAACCGAGAGACAGGAGCATAGTTGAGGTCACAGGCCGCGTCGGAATAACAATTTAGCGGGTTCAAATCAATTTAGCGTGTTCAAATCAGGATCCGGGAGAATGGTCACAGTACAGGCAGGAGCCTGGACAGGCTGCAACAAGACAGAAACAGGCAAGGTCAGACACAGAAAAGATAACTAGAAATCGCACTCAGGAACTACCAAAATAGACCTACGTTGGGCAACACGTAACTGACTGCGGGCGCTTTAAATATTTGAATTTTGCACCTATGATGAAGTCCCGAGCTGCACACTGAAGCCAAAAAGACGTGTGCTGGCGTTCTCGCACCAGACCCAGAAGGGACATGCACAGAAGAGGAAGACCGCGGGCATCCTGTAAGGAGCGCTGTGGGCATTCCTGCCGAACCACTGGACCACCAGATACTCTCCTCACAATGTGAATGCTTTTAGCGAACTTTCATTTCCCGGTGATATTAGCCAGTAAGTACAGGACTCAGCTGCACCTTACTTCTCTTGCACACCTGAATGTCACACAAGTTAGGAGGTGGGATAGGCCAGACTTATGTGCCACCCCAAACCCACCCCTCATGATTACTGTTCTGCAAATGCACTTTATATTCTGCAGACAGTACTACAATCTGGACCTGGGGGCTAAATGAGAAGCAGAGTGCTATAAACAGTATGGGTAAAGTAAAGTAAAGTAAAGTAAAGTATATATATATATATCTATCTATATATATATATATATATATATATATATATATATATATATATATATATATATATATATATCTCAACATATTATGTATGTATAGGAATAAACAGAATGAAACCATTATTGAATCTCCAACTTTGACAATACATGTCCATATGCCACGGAGATTTTATGCATCAACAGGCTGTACATCTGTTTACATTTTATTATAAATATACTTTTCTGTTGCGGCTTATAGAGCAGACTAGTTTAATCCATAATTTTTGGCATTGGATCATAATTACATATTATAATAAAGTCTATCACAAAAACAAATAAAGGATAATGATTTCTACCATCTGGAACCCCTACTTGCCCCATGTAATCTGTGTGTGACAAATTGCATGCAAAATGACCATCTTCCCTTGTATGGTAGAGGCATATATCTGTGCTAAATTATACCATTTATAGATAGCATTACTTGTATACAGTAGATATGTTTGGTCCATACAGAGAGGAAGAGTTAGAATTGTTACTTACATATAATTTCATGGTCAATGTGTTTAAATTTTTCTATCAACCCTTCAGTGTCTGCATACTGAGTATCAAGCTGTTTAGTGGACCCCTGGCATTTACTTCTATGGTGTCATATGCTGGCACCTAATGACACATGGAAGAAAATATGTTGTAAAATGTATGCTTTGAGGCATTTTCAGATATTTTGTCAAAACGCATTAAGAATTGTTTTGTAACTTGGCAAACATATGTTTGTGGCTCCTCCCCACATCAAATGCAGAAAATGTTTATACTTTGCAGTAGCTGAAGTGACCGCCATGACAATTTGTATGCACTATTTTAATTTATGGTCTCTGTATGCCAGAATCCTATATGCATCAAACTGTTCAGTAGGTCCCTGGTATTCATACTTAGTGATTTATCTTGGTATGTAATAATATGTGGGAGACAAAATGATGTAAAATGCAAGCTTTGTGTCAATTTTAAGCAATTGCATCAAAATGATTACAGTTTGCAAAGCTTTATGGCTTGGTAGTTTGGCATACAACAGGCTTACCGATTTTGGATTCAGCATAATGTGCAGTTTCCATAAATATATTGTTGTTGGGGTAAACAAAATATTTTTTGTGTGACTCTATGATACATAAAATGCAATATCATTACCATTTGTATGTACATTTTTATTAGTAGTGGTCTTTACATGGTACAGACTTTGGTAATCCTATACATAGTAGGCATCAGACTGTTCAGAAGACCTCTGGCATTCATATTTATGGTGTTTTATATTGCTGCCCAATAATATAAGGGAAATAGATGCTACAAACGGAGAGATTGGAGGTGATTTTTCAAATTTTAATACATCTTTATAGAAACTGCTAACTTTAGCAAAGAATCGGAGTTTGGCAGTTTTAGTAGAAAGACACATTTACCCATTTTGGATTTATCTGAATGTGGTCTTTCCAAGAATATATGGTTTTCGGAGATAAATTTACTGTTATAGTATTGTTGGCCTTGAAACGTAAAGTATTTCTGGAATGGGGCTTTGAAATTTGGTAGGGTGTATTTGGTAGGGTGTTGCTGGAAGTTTATGATCTATGCAATCCAGAGATCTCTACAGAACTATGCATATTTGGTATTGCTATGTTTGTGAGACCTTTTACCAAGACTTCAGAAGGCCCCCTTCTAAAAATCTGTATTTTTGTGAAAAGAATAAAGTCTTTCTGATATATATGTATTCCTATATTATGAAAATATACTTTTTAACAGGTTACAGAAGTGAAATTACACAAAAGTTCATATTTAGAAAGCTCAGGTTGTCTTGAAAATTAAAAAAAAATGTACCTACATTCCTTGATAAGATAAAGTCACCCTCCCAAAATAGCTTCTAAAGTGAGAGAGCACCAAATGTTCAAAAACTGTCTGCAAATAAAAGTAGGAATTCTGCTGAAAGTTCACATCACATTATTCTTTTATTTTTATTATCTTTATTTTGCCAATATACTTTGAATCTTAAAGAAGAACTAAACCCAAAAATGAATAAGGCTAACAAAGCTGTATTTTATATAATGAACTTATTGCTCAAGCCTTCTCAATCGCAGCAATGATCCAGGATCCAGGGCCACCATATTGGAAAGTGTCTGCGACACTCACATGCTCAGTGGGCTCTGAGCAGCTGTTGAGAAACTAAGCTTAGGGGTTCTTGAAAATAGTCAAGCAGAAAATGAGGCTAACTTGTTACATAAACTGATACTACAAGGCTGTATTTCTCCTTTAAAGTAGTAAATAATAATAGACTGTTTTACACACAATGTTGATGGATTTTCTTCTGTGAGTTTTGATGCAAAATTTTTACTGTATCCCACTTCCTTCTCATTGCATTTCCCAGCAACATTACTGTTGTACTGCGGGCCCTGGTGTATCTATGGGTGCCTCAGGAAACAGAAAACGGTTTATTTTTTTTCAAAAAAATGTTCTTGAGATTGTAATAGATAGCATTGGTCAAAAAAGAAAAGAAACACTGATATTTGGCTAACAATGTGGGTGTCAAATAGTATTTATTCTAGTTTATGTTCTTTGATATGTGTAATATAAATTAAGGGGGTTCTTTTTCAAAGGTCGAATTTTATTGTTTTATATACCTCGAATGAATGCAAATGAACTCACAACTTGAATGGTTTCTAATTTAGAAAAAAAACTTGAATGGGAAAAACTCAAATAAGCGAATTCGGGGTTAACAACCCAAAAACTTGAATTGATCGAGTTTTCAGCGTGAAAAAACTTGAATTGCTTTAATTGATTTGCTTGAATTGATTGAATAAACCTGCCCTAAGTGTGCTCAGTCTTACCTGCTTACCAATTCCAGTATGCAGTACTCTTTAAGAACACTTTGTAACCGTGATTGGATAAAAGGTTTAGACACAATATTTTCCACAGATAGTGGCAAATTTGAGGTACAATTGTGGTAATATTGAAGACAATATCCATTCTTGGCCAGTATGAACATGTGCATTTTTACACTTTGGAAACATAAAGGCAATGTCACATTATATAATCCACTGCTTCTTTTAAAAATCAAATTACTTACTGTCTACAGCTTCCTCTCATTTTTTTGAGAAATCAGGCAAAATTCTGTTGTCATTTGACAGCTTACAAATAAAATGATGGCAAAATACATTGTTCAAAATATCTGGATCATTACCTTAAAGGTGCATAGACCCTATTAATGCCCCTAAATTGTCTTATAAAATGGCCACTATAAACCTTATCCCATCATTTATTTTAATTGTTTAAACATATTCCACCCACTCAAAGTAATGACAACTTTTTGTTTCAAAGAAGAAGCACCTCCTCTTTAACAGTTTGAGGGTGGTGAGATTTTTTTAATGTACTATGCAAACAGTAGCCACAAAGGAGAGATCAGCAATGTCTGACTCATTACCAGTGTACCATGACATGACTTACCAAGCTACCATCAAAATGTTGGCATCAAATAAAAATATGAAAATATAGAACAGTTTATTAACTGCTATTTCAGATTTAGTTTAAGCAGACACCAGGTATAGAAGTGACAAGTGTTCAAGCAAACTAGTGAAGATAGACATAGCAGTAGTACTTGTGTTTTGTCGCTTGTTCAGCTTAAGGTTACCTACATTTAGAGAGAGGGTTTATAATAAATTAAAATATAATATATTTAGTTTATCTTATTGGATTATGGCAAGTCTGCCTTGTAGGATCTCCAAATAGACTGCACCTGTCAACTACCTTACGCCAAGGTAAATAAAATAGGATATAAGCTAAATATGTGCAATAATTGTTACATGTGTGGCCCAAGTTCAATATCACATATAAATCACAACAATCAGTTTATGTGGATTATTTCTGGTTCAAACCTGAACAGTTGAAAAGCATTTTGAAGTAAGACTTTTAAAACATGTGTTATTTACTTTTCAATAGTATCCTTAGGTAGAAAGATCTGGTCATTTGGTGGGTATGGTAAAACCTGGTCTCTTACAGATATGGTCATCCAGATGGTGGTCAAATTTAGTAGACCTGATTGCAACCCCAGGCCAAAGATGATGTCAATATGCACTTTGTGTAAAATGTAGTCTTTCCATGACTAGTTCTCAACTAATATTTTAATAAACCCCAATCAGACATTGGTTATGGAGTCTGTTGCTTTGGCCAATTCACAGTGCAGAGTGGCTTAGCTGGCAGAAAGTGTCTCCAATTTATGGCATCTTTGGGCTGACAGATAAATATTGGTAAAAATACACAATAGTGAGACAAATTATAATTAAGAATAAAACAATAGACTTTTTAACATTAGATTTCATATTGGTAAATGTCAAATTATATTGGGAGGGGTCTTGCAAAGTTAGTGTCAGTGCTTTTTGTGTATGTCCCTTAAACTGCTATTTATACATAATTTAGGCGGATTTAACGTAAAGTCAACCAATTACATTAGAATATTATTTGTGAATATTATACATACAGTAGAACATTGACATTACTTTCACTGTTATTGCAGTGTATAACATGAAACACTGAATAAAGTTGTACATGATATCATTACCTGGAAAAAATAGGCTATATTGTCTCACAAACACTTCTTACATCGAATAAATCCGTAGAATCAAATCATTCCATTTTGTTGTAGGCTGGTCACCATCTTTTCCCTGTCTTATATAAAATAAGTATCTTGAAAAATGTAGAATTTCCTTACCCCATAGTGAAACTCGTGCATACAAGATGGCATCACTTCAAAGTTTTATGAAACTTACATTTATCTATATAATTTATGAATGTCTACATCTCAGTGTTTGAAGGACACCGGAATGTTAAAATGTACTCTTAGCCATTTTTCATGCATTTGGAAAGAAAGTTAACATTATATCCATTATTTAATCAAAATAACTGCTACTTTATCTATTACAATGGGAAATATATTAGTACTGCGGCTTAATCAACAAAAAAGATTGCAGAAATGTAATAAAAAATGTCTGCTCTGAAGAAATATTTACATTTTTGCATTATATATGTTGAAATATAATTTTGACAAATAAGATTTTTATATTTTTTTGTCAGAACTTCCCTCACACACAACTAACTCTTTCACTTACAACATTAGAACTGTTTATGGAAAGTTCTGAAATGCCAGGTTGCATTTCTATTGCTTCCTCGGTTTGGTCCATGTCCACATTTGTTAGATCATTGCCATTTCTGTAACTATTCAAATTAAGGTCCTTGCCATACATTGCTATTGATGTAGCATTGTGTTGACATTGGTTTTGCTGCAACATTGTCTTTTTACTATTATAATACTGACACCGGATATAACTGGCAAATGCTCTACGATATGTTCTATTAAAAAGCGTGTAGACCAGTGGGTTAATTCCTGAAGAAACATAACCGACCCACACAAATACATTCAGAAGCTCAACCATTAGTTCATAATCACATGCCTCTTTGCAAAGTACAGACATGATATTTGTGATAAAGAAAGGACACCACATAATCAAAAACAAGAAGAAGACTATGCCAAGAACCTTGGAAGCTCTTCGCTCATTGTTAATTGCCTGCATTGTTCCTTTGCGGAAAAGAGCTCCTTCTTTGTTTATAGGAGAGTTTAAATGAGATGCTGCCTCATGATTCTGAATCATTGAAATATTTTCGGTGTTATTTTCTTTTTTCAGACAGTTAACACTGCTCCTCCTCTGCTTTGGAACCTCTTCATACATGAATACTGTAGCTTGCTTTTGAAGTACCTTTATGGTCAGGCAATATGTGAACACCATTATGATGAGAGGAATAAAAAATGCCACAAATGATCCCAGAAGTACAAAATTTTCATTATTCAAAACACAGCTACTATTCACAAAAACGCTGGAGTCATCCTGTAGGCCAATCACAGGAATTGGCATTGAAATACCTGGAAGTAAAAATAAAACAATGGGTTACCTCTTTCTCTTTCTTATATGTAATTATCCACATTAAAATTGCATCACTTTAAATATTTTCTTGAAAATGCTTTATGAAATATTTTGTCTATCCATTTTGATATTCTTAAGAACAGTGTAGACCATCAGTTTAGATTTATTTTACAGATATTTTGGCAGCATATAAATGTATCTTTATATGTTCATCTTGGGCCCTGTTATATAAATTATGTTGGATTGTATGTCTTTCCTCTACATGCTAGTATCCATAGCTATCTCCTTTATATATAGCACAAACTGTGCTGCAAACTGTATATGAAATAGAACTTAGTACATTTAGGGTTTTATTAATTGGGAGTTGCGTTAGAAAATAAAAAAATATCTAAATTTGATATTTAATTTTTACATTTAGGCTAAACTAATCAATCTTGGCCCTTCTGAAAAAGGACTAAGAAATGAAAAGTTTTGATGGTTGGACATGCTGAAAAAGCACATCACTTTTAGTCAGCCAGTAAAATGCTATTTTAGATATTTTAGTTACATAAAACTTATAGGAGTAGTAATTCCCCTCCAAGATCATTTAAAACAAATGCTACTTCTATCTGCAAGGAAAGGGCTTCAAGTGCTGTCACTGACCAAGCTGGTTAGGGATTTAGATAAAACAGATAAGACAGTAGACATCCTTGGTCAGTACAGTTATTTATTTACAAAATTGTAAATAAACCGGAGAAGGAAATGATGTTAAAATAAACAGAAAAGGTTTACAGAGGTAGGTTAACTATTTTCCTCTGTCAACAGAGAAATATTTCAAGTGCAAATTTAAACTATATAAATGAAAATGATATGCCTATTCACTAACAAAAATAAATCAGATCACAGCCACTATCCCATTATTTCATCATGCTTTGTTTCAGTCTGGCTCTAATTTTAATAAAGATAGTATGGCTTGTATATAGTTTGTATATTTCCACATATTGCAAAATGGATTCGGTACCTTTCTACTAAATAATGGCAAGTAGGTTTGGTCATGAAATTCAGAAAGAGTTGATATTCTAAATAACATCTTGCTGAAAGTTTCTTTTATGGCCACCCTAATATTTGTGATGCACTCCAAGAGGTGGGTAAATGACAATTGATGTATTAAAGACTTTGAAGTTTAGATTTGAGTAAATAATGGATAGATTTGCTAAATTGTGACAGTGTTTAAAAAACTGGCACATTTATTAAGGCACTGAATTATTATTGCATTAGAACTTGTTAGCATGTATTTCTAAATATTAACAACTCATTCTTGTTTTTTATGTCATTGCCACTTGTACAAAAGATTGAAAGTTCATAAATTAACACCGTATGTTTTCCATTTGATTTAGTGATTAGGCCATTTTATGCAGACTTGTTTGAACGCATTCAACATATAAATGTAAGGCTAAATGAATGTATGTCTCTAATGCAGCACTGGCCTATAGCTGATATAATACATAGATTACCTATTGAAATAGTCCAGACGGCAGCAATTTTCATCATAGCTTTAGTCCTTGAATTAAAACGACTGTGTTCTATTGGGTTACGGATTGCCACGTAACGATCAAGAGAGATTGCACACAGATGCATGATAGAAGCAGTAGAGAAGAGGACATCCAATGAAATCCATATAGGGCAGAGTTTCCGTGGCAATGGCCAAGCATAATCTAAAAAAAATGGAAGAAATGCAACTTCATCTAGGTACTAAGTCAAAAAATGCATAAATAATAAAGTATAAAGACACTATGGCAATCACCTTTTTACATAAAAAATACACATTTCTATAAAGATGTAGCCAAGTTTAAACTACATTATGAGAACAAAAATATACGTGGAAATTTCACAAATATAGTTATATATGTTACTTGATTCATAAAGCTGAGATTAAAGATTTAAAATTACATGGTCTAATCAGTAAATCCTCCAGGCTGAACATGGTCATGTGGCATATTTTGAATAATACTGTCCCCTCTAGTGCTGGAGATGTTACGTTCCACAACATTATTGGAATGAATAAAGACGGATTAAGAGCTAGCTTTCCAGTTGTGAAAGATGTTTTATTAAAATATGCCAAAGCTAAATCCTTTCAACCCTGGATGAAATCCAACCGTTGCAAAGGGTGCCAAGACAGACTTTTCTATGTGCACTTTAGTAAAATGAAGGGTAAATCATCCAGAGAGTATAGTATACAAAAAGGGACATTTTTATGTATAACCAAGGGCTGAAATTTATTGTGAGATGAAAAAAACTTTTTTACACTATAGGAAACAGAAAGAAAATCCACTAAAAATTATTTATTCTTTTTTATATTGACTTCTGTTTGGCTTTTTCTATTTGATCTTTGGGTCATATTGAATAAATAAATAATCAAGTGGATATGTGAATGAGACATTGCCTTCAGAATGAAATTTAAACAGATTTACCCTTCTGCTATTATAGCAGGCAGACATGCCCGAACCTAGGTAAGAGAACCTACAGTACCATAAATGCCCTCTCACACTTAGCACATATGTGTCCAACTTACAGCTAACAAACTATTATATTTTCATAAAATGTTTAGTATTGGGAGTGGGGAAATACCCATTAACAAACCTGCTCACAGAAAAAATAACGCAAGCAGCGAGATATATAGTAGTGCTAATATCATTGTAATTAGTGGCATTTGGGTAATTTAGATTTTACTTATTACTACAGGTATGGGACCTATTATTCAGAATGTTTAGGACCTGGGGTTTTCTGGATATATAATATTTATTTAATTTGGTTCTCCATACCTTGACTCTACTAAAATGTAAACATTAACAGCTTGAACAGCTTGCTTGCAATTATCCTGTGTGCCTTGGGATTCTTTCTTAAGTAAGATGGTGGACAGTGGGGGCAGTAGATGTGATCTATTTGGATTTTGTCAAAGCGTTTGATACCGTACCCCACAAACGTCTGCTTTCTAAACTAAGGTCTGTTGGGCTTAATGAAGTTTCGGGTCGATCGGGTATAGAGGGTGATTGTTAGTGGTACATTCTCTACTTGGAGAAAGGTTCCTCAGGGCTCGGTATTGGGTCCACTTTTATTTAACTTGTTTATTAATGACTTAGGGGAGGGTATTGTAAGTAATGTATCAGTGTTTGCAGATGACACAAAACTATCCAGCCCAATAAATTCCATCCAGGATGTGGCATGCTTGCAATCTGGGCAGCTAGGTGGCAAATGAGAGTCAATGTTGATAAATATAAAGTCATGCACCTGGGATGTAAAAATATCCAAGCCACTTATATGGGACTGTATTAGGCAAATCCATTATGGAAAAGAACCTTGAAGTCCTTATAGATGATAAACTTGGCTGTAGCAAGCAAATAAGGTTTTGAGCTTCTTTTTAAAAGGGGCATTGATTCACAGCAGGAAACGGTCATTCTTCCACTTAATAGAGCACTGGTAAGGCCCCATCTAGAATATGCCGTACAGTTTTGGTCTCCATCACCCAAACAGGGCATTATTGTATTAGAGAAGGTACAGAGAAGGGCAACTAAGCTGGTAAAAGGTATGGAAAATCTTAGCTATGAAGAAAGACTGGCCAAATTGGGGATGTTCACACTGGAAAAGAGACGTTTAAGGGGTGATATGATAACTATGTATAAATATATAAGGGGATCATATAATAATCTCTCTAATGCTTTATTTACCAGTAGGTCTTTCCAGCTGACACAAGGTGACCCATTCTGATTAGAAGAAAAGAGGTTCCACCTAAACATTCGGAAGGGATTTTTTACAGTGAGAGCTGTGAAGATGTGGAATTCTTTCTCTCTGAATCAGTTGTACTGGCTGATACATTAGATAGCTTTAAAAAGGGCTTGGATGGCTTTTTAGCAAGTGAGGGAATACAGGGTTATGGAAGATAGCTCATAGTACAAGTTGATCCAGGTACAGGTCCGATTTTGGAGTCAGGAAGGATTTTCCCCCTCTGAGAGAAATTGGAGAGGCTTCAGATGGAGTTTTTTGCCATCCTCTGGATCAACTGGCAGGTCAAAAAAGTTCAAAGGTTAAACTTGATGGACGTGTGTCTTTTTTCATTTTTTACTATGTTACTATATCTTAGTTTGGATGAGGTAAAAATTAAGGTCAATGGGTATCAAAATTATTTTGACGTGCGACAATTTTTACATGCACAACTTTTTATGTTGCAGCAAATTTTTTTTGTCGCCAGATTTTTTTAGCACTATACCTGATCATATAAGGTTAGTTAGAAGTTTAACAGTTTACAGTTGTGCTGTGTCAAAGTCATATATTTAACATTTAAGATTGTGTGAACCCTTGATTATATTGAAGAATAAATCAGCCTTGCATAATTATCTTCATATAAAAATGCAAGAATATTTCAAATTCCACAACTTACCACATCGCATGTATTGGAAAATGAGAATGAAGAGACACATCTACAACTCTATAGCTTCATGTTTCTATGATTTTATAACTGCAGTTCATCTGGCATTGAGTAGTGATGGGCGAATTTGCGCCGTTTTGCTTCGCCGGAAAATTTGCGAATTTTGCAAAATGGCGAAAAATTCGCGAATTGGCGCCCGAGTCTCATTTTTGTCCTTTTTAAAAAAAGGACGCCGGCATCCAATTTTTTGGGCAAATTTGCCGCGAATACGCTCCTGGCGAATACATTTGCCCATCACTAGAATTGAGCTGTAAACCCTGTGGCAAAAAGTTATATTTGCTCCGATTTTGCTCTCAGTTCAACTTCTTTTGTTTTTTTCTTTGCTACTTTAATTTAAACCCACTTTCTAGTAAATTTGTCTGTGCCTGCAGTTATTTCAGAATAACTTTTTTGTGAAGTTTTTTTAAACAGCTGATTTTGGCTACTCCCTCCCTTTATCTTGTTTCACAAATATTTATGTCAGAGCAGAATATCTGAGACAAAACTATGAGACAGAAAAACTGGTAATCATGGGAGTTTTCGTTGGTACATTATTTGAAAAGCTGCCACCCTTTTCTGTGATCACTGATCTTTATGGTAACATGATAATATAATCATAGTTGTGGTCCCAGAAAGCCACCTAATTCAACCCTGCGATGATGGAAGAGAAACTCTAGAGAAGTCCTTCAAAATTCCAATCAATCATACAAAGATTAATTTAAGGTTGCCACCCTTACAGAATCTCAGCTTTATTTAATAAAATAAAGCATATATTTTAGATCATTATTGATATTGCACACAAAGAATTACATACTGCATAAGATTTGAATTAGCATTCCCTGATTGTTTGGATGCTAACCTGTACATTTGCTAACTAGTCCTTTTTTTAATGTAATGAGATTTCAAAGATTTAGACTGTCCCAGCTAAAATGCTTTTCCAAAATAAAGTGACATCTAGAGATGAGCACATTTTTTCAGCACGCATGGAATCGCGGCAAAATTACGCACTTCGAATAATTTCACCACAACAAAAAAGTCACCAAAAAAATGCCCATTGACTTTAATGTATTTGGACAAAATAGTCACCAAGATAAAAAAGTCACTGAGACAAAAAAGTCACCAAGGCTGCTTGCAGGGGGGGAGCTTGTTTCGGAGCTTTCTTTCCACTTGCTTGTCTAGGAGGGGGGAGCTGCAGAAGGAGAGCAGCTTTTAGTGAAATTAAGTTATTAAAGTTATTAAAGTACTGAGTATAAGCCGAGGTAGACTTTTTCAGCACATTTTGAGTGCTGAAAACTCGGTTTATACTCGAGTTTATACGGTATCTATGGAAAGCTTTATTACTTGATTTTTTGGTCTCACACAAAAATCTTCATCTGTGTTTTCATCAGTGTTTTTCACTGCATTTTAGGAGTTTTGTCCTAGGTCCTGTGTATTTTTTTACTAGCACCCAGTTTTTTATGCTGCATATGGCATACACCCTTTGGACTATTTTATACAGTATATTGTTATATAAAATTTAGCTCATAGTATATATACTATATCTTCACAGGGGCAGCACCCTGCTGATATCGTGTTCCCTAGGTGCACGGTAAATAATTCAAATACTTCAAGAAGACCAGCAACACCAGGATATTTGTGTATCAAATCAAAGTGTATTCATTTTGTGCATGTATATATATACACACACACATACAGTAGGTATATATTAGTAGTACTATCACTGAAAATAAACTTCTGCTAGTTTTGCTGAACTAAAGGCCTTCACAAATGTCTTCATTTTATCATTATCAGAATAACCTGGGCCAGTGTGTACTTAGTAATACTTAAATTCAGATTTGTTAATATTAAAACTCAATGGATTAAGCTATAGTTTAATCCCCCACAGATGTCACATTCATACAAATTTTAATTGCAGCATAATATTATTTTTTTGTAGACAGTCAATCCAGACCAACAGCTTATTTGTTATATATACTGATAGGGGATGGAAAAGTGCATGTAGAAGGCATAGCAGAAATCAGTCATATGAACGATGTGTTAAGATTGTAAGTTGGTAGCCTCTTTTTTCCAGTTATTACCTTTAAATCTCTATGATGTCATGAGTAATGTCAAATCATACAAATAATAAATATTTAGTGCAAATCAAGGTATAGTTTACTATGAATAATCCTATATTAATGACTAATCAAAATGTATGTGAATCCACTTGCTTATTTCTACTTACACTAGAACATAGATGAAGACGGGCTGTGATTTAGCATGTGTATTTAATGACATGTAAACCTCCACACAAAAATGTAATCAGCGAACAGCCTCTTTGAAATCTTTAGATAACTGCAACTCTGGTTGTTAAAAGGTTAACAGTAAGGCTGCAGCATCCCCTTAATCACTTAGAAATCCTTCTACTCCTGTAACCCACTCTGCCCCCCTCCCTCAGGAATTTGCTTTGGCTGTTGGCTCATGAGCATGCTCAGTTCTTCTCAGCTCAGATGACTAAACACACTCTCCAGTCTAACAGCCAATGAAGTGATAGCATTGCTGGTTCCCATAGAAACTCTAGCTGTCTGATCCTAATTTTCTCCTAACTACCTTTCCTGAGCTGTGCTTAAGCATTACAGTGCTCAACCCAAGCAGAACTTTTTATCAAAGTATGTTGTGCCTGTGTAACCCTGCATTCTGCATTGCATGAACTTTACAGCATACATGTCCTGTTTGCACATGTCAGTGTTACTGATGATGTGCCAGAGGGAAAATGGCTGCCGGATGAAAGCTGCTATTTGTTTTAGGTAAATGTGATGCCTCTGGCAAATGGAGGGGGTATATGCAGGACAAATGATGTGGCTTGGATGGGGAAGATATGCCCAACTTTTATAAATGGTAGAAAAATGTAGGCTTTACATGTCCTCTAATGTAGGCATTTAGAAGTTTAGGCATCTTATGACCTGCTTTGCTTGTGATTGCAATACTTTTTTCCTAAAGTGATATATTATGATGTTTGGCTTTTTGTTTATGGGTGCAATGTTGTGTTATTCATCATGAGAAGCAGGAAATCAATTCTTCATTTTATAAGGGTCTGGGGATGACAAATACATGTAATGCTGTGTTTTGTGAAGTGAAAACGGTACCTGTTTATTTCTCCAGGAGAGATTTTGAATCTTCAGAATGGAATGCACTTACATTGTCAGACTTTTACGTGCTCTGGAGATGTTAATTGTGTTAAGGGGAAGCTTTAAATTCTGTATGTAAGGTATATATTGAGAAATGTGTTTGCCCATATTTTTCACAAAAAAAATAAGAGCAAACTCATTTCAAAAGGGTAATATCTGGAGCTTAGTCTGTTTTAGTAACAGTGTGGATCAGTGTGGTATCCTGATGTGGTACACCCCAGCACATAATGGTTCAGTGATTTCATGAAAATTTTTAATACTTCAATCAAAACCCAAAAGGTTGTGAGTATAAAAATTCTTTAGCATTATATCACCCCATTTATTCTTGCTTCAGAGCTAAAAACTATATTTATCATCTATGATGTCAGTGTTGCAATACATTTATTATTAATGCCAAAATAAATCCTTCTGAGCAAATTCCATCCATCTTTTGCTGATTAGAGGGGATCTGCATTTTTAAAGTATGAAATAAAAAATTAATTTGTTACTCTGCTATAAATTTCATGCTGATATAACTGATTAACCACCTCCAGCAGTTTTATAGAACAATAGACGCTGTAATTAATGTATCACCTTAATTACACAAAGGATGTTCAGAGATAAACAAGTTAAACAATAAGGTGAGATATAAATGAATTAGTTATATTTAAAATTACTTTAAGTATACTACAATATTCTTATGTTAAATTATAATTTATTTCATTATTACAATGGAAGTATTTAGGGTTCAGGTTTAAGGAAATTGAACATAGAAATATGCAAAGAATGTATTTTACAGGAATTATCATTTTCAATTTATCACAGTGCATGAAAACTCTCGTATGTTACGTAGAGATCACAGTCTCTCAAAATATTTGGTTTATTAATAAAAAGTTGCAACATAAATTTTACAGAAATTGTTCAACTCACTTGCTTATTTTATTCCATGTTGAAATTACTTCAACAAAAGCTTCAACAAAAGCATCAACAAAAATTCCACTGAAGTTAGAGGAATTTTGAGTTAGAAATAATGGAAATGCCTTTGAAGTAGCACAATGTCATTGATCTCATTATTTCAGTAGCATGTAAAATATTGATGGTCTCTCTAACTTTATGAAAAAAAAATTAAATATATATAGTACTTTATACAGTGAATAAATTACCTCCTTTTGTAAAATATAAGGATAATATAAGTTACCGAGGAGTTCCATGACCAAATAATTAATAATGGAATTTAGACTAGTTAATATGGCTTAATTAACCAAACAGTTGCACAATATTTTTTTCTAATATGCTGGGTATCATCAACTTATAGATTGTATATGAAGGTGTGCTTTACTAAGTTAGGTTAATCACATGCAATATTTTAGAAACCTATAGATACAGATTATATCATTCATGAGCAAATTACAATGTCAACATTATAGCAAATAGATACCTAAACATATTCTTTCTTACTTAATAGGAATTGAAGGTTGATTTCAGCACAAGGTGTGGTTTACCAGCAGAACAAATCGGAAGGAGGGCTGCAAGTCTTGACCTTAGTGACACATAGCAACCTTGCTTGATTAGAAATGTCAAAACTGACTTTCAAAGAGGTCACAACCTTACTTTTCCCATTAAAAATACATGACCAAGTAGCTTTTTTTAATAGCAGCAAATGCTGTGCTTGTATATGTGGTATAATAAAATAGAAAAAGCAGAAATAGAATTATATGTATAGCAGTACCATTTGCCAGATAGTTATGCTGCATTTTATTATTTTGTTTTATCAATCATTTTAAATTGATATGTGCTCGTTGGCCTTTTTTATGATATTAGGGGGCTCACTTACTATTACCCCAGTCACAATTTCAATAGTGCTCAGGGAAGCAAATGGGTTTGGCAGGCAGTAAATACAGGGCTTTTTTATGCCTTTTTCCTTTCCTTTTTCCAAATGGTATCCTTAGCTTGCATTCATGTCTATCTCCTCCCCAAATAAATGTATCCTAAGGATACATTGGCAGTTTTTTGTATGCAGGAAAGTTCAATATTTGTGCCCAATTTTGCAATTACATTTAGGTGCAAAATGAGCTTGTCATATGTGATAGGTAAAACGTTCAAAAAATTAACACACTTTGCATCCTGCCCTATAATAATAAATGAACTTTTAAAACCCCATAAGTTTTCATTATTTTTGTTTATGTAATTAATATTGCCATGGATTTTGTTAAAATGTTTTCAGATTCTCTGGAGACAATAAGCCAATTTGTTATCTATCACACATACAGATAAAGCTTTCAGTATGCAGGCTTTAATCTGTTACTGTATGAAAATAAAAGAGGTTTGCAATATGTACTTTCATCTTGTTACATTAAATTGAGCAACTTGTAGACAAGATGACGGATTAAATGGAACATCTATTTAAGACTAGACAATAACCCAGTGATTTGTTAAAGGATCAAAGGGGACTTTTGGTGGAACTTGAGTAAAATAAACAAGATCATGACAAGGGAACCCTAAGTTGATGTTGTCAACTTGCAAAACGTTTGAAAAAAGATTGGAATCTTTTAAGCAGAAGTTTCCCTTGGAATTGGGGCCTTCAAACATTCACCGATAATCTAATATACAAGATCAGAAACTTTACAGATAAATTATTGACAGCAGATATGGGTAGAAAACAGTGAAATACAAATGAAATTCAGAAAGTAACCGATGGAACATTCATCATGTTAACAAACATTTTCTCATGGAAAATATTATTTGCTTTTATGTTTATTCATAACTGAGGATTAAAATTTAGGCAGAAAGCAAGGTGACACTTTGCCAGGAATTTCTTTTATTAAAACTACATGCAAGATTGGTAATGCGTAACTATCTACTAAATTACTCTTATGCTATAGAAGGCAGGCATATTTTCCTGTACTCAATGGCACAAATAATATTGTTCATTCACCCAGGTTCAGACTTCATTTGGCTTTATAATTTTCTTCTTGTATAATAGTAGATGTGCAAAATCATCTGTTTACCTTAACGTAACATTAAGAGGTTCTTTAAAATATGTAATTACTATATTAAAAGTTTATAGGGCCGTTATTTTGTCTTTAGACAAAATAAAAAATGCCACAGGTCAAGAAAATATTGGTAATTATATTTTATTACATTTATAATGATGAGCCTATTACTTATGAATTACTAGATCAAAACATTGGAAAGTCAGTGCCCAATTTTATCAAAAATAGCTTGGCCACATCTACAGAACTTCATACATTTCCAATAATATTGCACAATTTTGCACTCTTTAACAAAACATTCAAGAAATGAGTGGAGTCAAACTTTGGCGATGCCAGAGTGCTCCAGAACCTGGGTTTGCCCTTTAAAAACAGCACTGCATTCATGAGAAGCAAACTAAGGTCTTTAGCATAGCAAGAATAATGTACAAAAAGGTTGATCAAGAACATTTCAAATTGAACACTTTTCCATTGTGTAAGACTGAGAATGCATGTAAGGCAAAGAATTGGAAAGACACTGGTTCTGACTTGTGATGGAAGATTGATAAGGTTCATAATAATAATAATAATAATAATAATAATAATAATAAAAGTCAAAAAGGAAGTAAACTTCAGTGCCATTAGATAGATTAAGAGCCAAACAGAAACTGGAGAATGATAGCTGTATATTTAGTACAGGAAACAACACCAAATAGCAGCCCTTTAAAGTAAATCAAGATGATTAATTGTATACAGGTATCTGAGTAAAAAAAATGTATATATATGTGTATATATATATATATATATATATATATATATATATATATATATATATATATATATATATATATATATATATATACCTACACATCTAATATCCAATTACTTGCACTTTTAGGCCTCGTTCATTTGGGATTGAGCCTTCGCTGCACTAATTGCACAAGGTATACCCAGTTGCATGGTGAAAGCGGCGCACCCATGAGACTAATGGGAGCCCACGTGAGGAAATTTTCTCCTGACAGGTGGGTTATGGTTGCCTTCGGATGATCACACTTGGACAAGAGAACTGCCCCCTCTGAAGCATCAGCACCGGTAAGTTCACCAATTTGCTATTCCTGTATGTAATATGGTAGGAATATTAACTTTATCTAATATAATGGCTATTTATGATCGAACAATCACCCCAGTGATGGCAGCTAGTCAATGAGACTTATAAACTTGCCGACAATGATTTTTTTCTCACGATTATTGAATATTGCTCCACCACCACCGGCAGTAGCCATGGGTAAGGGGTGCACTACTACCTGGGAGTATCACAGTGATGGCTTTTGGACTGAAAAAGTGGTTTTGACATTAGGGGGCACATTTACTATGGTTCGAATATCAAGGGTTAATTAATAGATATCTATCTATCTATATCTATATCTATATCTATATATATCTATATATCTATATATCTATATATCTATATATCTATATATATATATAGGGACCTGCACTCCGCAATCTTGTGTCAAAGAATTTTTATTATTAATCCATCACTCGTGCATCCAAAGTTTCGGCTCTTGTTGGGGCCTTTATCAAGGATAAAGTGCTAGTAATACCAACAACAGTTTAAATACTCCTTTCCATTTACAAAAGAGGTGCCAAAATGACGTCATAACCATGGTCCTGTTGTGATAGGTGCTTACATCTTTCAATAAGTTAATTAAGTGAAAACATATTAATTGCCACCACTAGGTGTCATAAGAATACTTGTAAAAGTCCATATTTTGAGTCCATTCATTTGTAAGTCCATAGAAAAAGAAAAAAAGGAAAAATCGCAGATACACTTTATCACCATCTGAAGAAAAAAAAACCTGTTTACTATGTTGCAACGTATGTTTAATTTTTTTATGAAACTAGGATAAGTAATAGATACAAAATTCCCACCTTAATTTTCTGCCTATTTAGACTAGTTTCAACTATCCTAGTTTCATAAAAATGTAACATACGTTGCAACAATAAAGTGTATCTGCCGGTTCAAGAGACTAAGTAAGCGATTTTTCCTTTTTTTCTTTTTCTATGGACTTATGAATGGACTCAAAATATGGACTTTTACAAGTATTCTTATGACACCTAGTGGTGGCAATTAATATGTTTTCACTTAATTAACTTATTGAAAGATGTAAGCACCTATCACAACAGGACCATGGTTATGACGTCATTTTGGCACCTCTTTTTTAAATGGAAAGAGTATTTAAACTGTTTTTGGTATCACTAGCACTTTATCCTTGATAAAGGCCCCAACGAGGGCCGAAATGTTGGATGCACGAGTGATGGATTAATATTAAAATTCGTTGACACAAGATTACGGCGTGCAGGTCCCTCTATAAGTATTATACAATTAACATTGACCCAGCACCCACAAACGAATATTGGAGCAAGAGTGCGGATACCTTCTGGACTTGTGTGTGTGTGTGTGTGTATATATATATATATATATATATATATATATATATATATATATATATATATATATATATATATATATATATATATATATATATATATATATATATATATATATATATATATATATATATATAATGTGCACTCTCTCATTAATGCAAGTTTGGATGGAAATATTTTTATGTAACTCTATACAGTCATCATATTGATGCTGGTAATGTTCCTAAAAAGGTTGTAGTAAAAGAAACCAGTTTCTTTTCATTAATTACAATATTGTTTCTTTTTTTGTCTCTACTCTTGTATGGCCACATACAAACATTTCCCATAATTCCGGAGTTTAATATTTTCTCTATGTAAGTAACACGTAATTGTATCTGGAAAGCAGATACATATAAATAAACTAAAAGCAAAACAATGTTTACAGGTACTGGATACCACAAGTTGAGTGTTGGACTGTAGATGCAAATAATAAGTTATTGCTATTTAAAATATAACTTCTGCAGTATTATTGATAGTAGACTGGTGGCTGTGGCAAATTGTGCATTGTCCTATCAATTGAAAGGTGCTATCAAACTTTCTACAGAAATGCTTTTACACCGTTAATATTTAAAGTCATTCATTTAAGATGGCTGTGAATCAGACACATAATTCTGCTCAGCGTCTCCTTACAAATTCTCCAACTGGTCATTTGTGTCCTAGCACATAACAAGGGCATTGAAACCCTTAAACATTAAACATAAATCAGCGAGTGTGGCAGAAATATGTGTAGCTCTGAATCACTGCCCAAAGGTCCTTTTATGTAGTTCACACTGTATAATTAAGTGGAAGAATTGGAAACCCCAATGCATTACCCTTAACTTTCAACACCAAAACTGAAATCATCATCTGTCTAGGGTATATTTTATAGGACTGCCTTTCCCATTTATCATATGCTTTTTGAAATGACATGCATATTTACATTATGGAACACATGGCAAATGACAATGTTCTATAAATCAGCATATTAAAAAAAAAAAATCTGTTGCTAATAATATTAAGTGCAGCTGTAAACATGCAACATTAAATGGAACAGCACTACTTTGCTAGAATAATTAAATACATTTCACTAAACACATGACAGGTCAGGATAATCTATTCTTCCTTAGTCCATTAAATCTATTTGGAAGGCAGTGAACTTGTGCAATAACTATGTACTATGAAATCAGATTCTTACATGCTACATTTATCATCCTTGGGATATTGGCATTTGTTATTTTGTACTTTGATTTCTGCTGAAATCATTATAATGTGTTGACTCTCCCTACATGAATCATTTTCTGTTATACCCCACCTTACCCAATGGCACTACAGCCCTTGCAGAGCCTTGGCCTCCTTAATAGTGATGAGCTAAATGCATTGACGTCAATGGACGTCCAAATTTTTTTAGGCGCAACATTTTATTATGTGTGAGACATTTCTTCTCGCTCCAAATGCATTAGAGTCAATGGCCGGTTTTTTCTCATGACAACCTTTTTGTCTCTGCGACATTGTTGTTGAGGCAATTTTTGTACCAGTTTTGCAAAAAATATTTACAGGTGCCGAAATATGAAATTTCGGCTCAAATCCATGGCTGGCGGAAAAATTCACTCATCACTACTGTTATGTTTTGGGTAGCCGAGAATGAGTAGAGTATAACAGTGCTTTATTAGCAGAGTCATGCAGGCATTACACAACAGTAACTTTCAAGCTACTAGGAAGTATGCACAGTATAAGTATGAGCACAGTGACATCTACAGGCCATTTGCATGAACACCACATATTCCCCCTATAGTAGGAAAGCATTTGGACAATAAATATGTAATTCATAAGGCCTGCAAGTGCAAGCTTTTGTTGTGCTTATCTAGATTTGTTTAAACTTTTTTGCACCCAGGCATTTGTTTACCTCCATATAAGTTGTGCCGGCATTCAGCGGTTTATATATATTCAATGGAATATAGCAGATACATACTCTGCATTTATGACAGTTTATACAAAACAACCACTATTTCTGTAATAATAGCTGTTTCCGGAACATTGCTTAATCAATAGAGAATAGATGAGCTATCAACATTTTATATGTAAAAGTAAAAACATGATGAGCAGGAATAAATTTATTTTACTGCCAATTAATCTTTATATTCGAACTACCTGACTAATCATTACAGTACACTCACTTATGAAACAGACTCTTCTGCAAACTACTGAAATCAGCAATGCAGACAGTTCAATATACTGTAACACTAATAAAATGAATTGGGTCAATTTTATAATTAAACTAGCAAAGCAATTAATGTTGTCTGTTGTCTAGGCTGCCTGTGAAGGTATATTATAAAAATGATGTATTTTTTTTGTATGAGCAGATAATCTTAAAGGGGAGATTTAATTATATTCAAATGCACAGTATAACAAGATCATGGTAAAAGAGTTTATGAAATATGATTTTTTTAGATATGCTTTTCTGTTTTCTTAGTTTGCCATTACTCATAAGTGGTTAAAGGGGTGGTTCACCTTTAAGTTAACTTTAAGTATGTTTTAGAATGGCTAATTCTAAGCAATTTTCAATTGGTCTTCATTTATTTCTTATTTTATAGTTTCTGAATTATTTTCCTTCTTCTGACTCTTTCCAGCTTTCAAATGGGGGCCACTGACCCCATCTAAAAACAAATGCTGTGTAAGGCAACACATGTATTGTTATGGTTACTTTTTATCACTCATGTTTCTATTCCGACCTTTCCTATTCATATTCCAGTATCTTATTCAAATAAGTGATTTCTAAAAATGCAAACTGGGGACCTGCTGAATAAAAAGGGAAATAACTTAGAAACCTCAAATAATAAAAAATGAAACCCAATTGCAAATTGTCTCAGAATATTGCTCTACATCATACTAAAAGTTCATTTGAAGGGAATAACCCCTTTAAAAGAGATCGTTCGACCTACAATGTTATAGAAAGGACAAAAGGATAAAGTAAGGGTAACATAAAGATCCGTGAGTAGCAGAAGAAATCCGCCCTGTGTCGCCTTACTTACTCTGTGGATGGCGCCTCCTCGCAAGTAAGGCGACACAGGGCGGATTTCTTCTGCTACTCACGGGTCTCTGGGGTAAGTGATGATCAGTTCTTAGTGCACCAGGGTCACGGAGAAGATTTCCTTCAGCACTATGTTGCACACGATCCTCAGCACATTTGGAGGCAATCGTGTATAAAACCACTGAACTGTTTTTTCCTAGACACTATAAGCACTCCCTCATAGGGGGAAAGAGTTTTCATTATGCTATGTTTATACACCTTCACCTAGTGACGCCCACATGAGGCTATGACGTCACGGGATGGGTCTTGGCGCCATTTCTGTGTTTAAATACTGTTTGTTGTTTGCACTGTGCACACCACTTGAGAAAGGCTTCAGTAATAGAAGCCGAAACGTCGTAAAAAATAAATAGATCTTTTTTGCACCTGTATAAAGTCCTGTGAGTGCGGTTTTTGTACAGTATTTTTGGTCTATATATATATATATATATATATATATATATATATATATATATATATATATATATATATATATATATATGTATATAATAAAATGAAGACCAATTCCAAAGTGCCTCTGCATATCACTGTTGGCATCATATGAAAAGATAATATGAAGGTTAGCTACCTCTTTAATTTACAGTAATGTCCCATGCATAATGCAGATTAAATATCTCTTTATATCATAGTTCTAAAATGACAGGACTGAATGGCAGTACATCTTCTTTAACATTTTCCTTTGATGAAATATAGTAGAACGTGTTTAAGAAGTATATATTGATGTTAATATGAACAATGTATTTTGTGGTTTTTAATGTTCCTATTAGTTCTGTGCTATGCATTTGTCTTTGTCATGTTGTGATGTTCAATCCATAGAACTAAGGATTATGCATCAGAAAATTAAAGCATTAACAGGTTTAACCTATAAATTACAAAATGCAGAATCCTTGAAGCTTAATTGAACTGATCCCTGTATAGAAACATGCGTTGATTCTGTAGATTTAGAAAGCTGCTTAGGTTTACACTACTTACAATTTCAATTTACCAGCTAAATGAAAAACTGATTGTAAGCACCCTGGATATTCAAATAATGTATATGAATGCAAATGTTACAAAGTTGTGCAGATTGAAAAGAGATTTCTAAATGTGTTAATTTCCAAATTTTAATTATTCATAACCAAAATCAAGAAATAATAAATTAGGTTAAAAACAGGGTTTTGCATATAAATGTTGAATATATTTTGAAAATGTATATGCCATTTCCACACAAACTTACTTTATAGCTCTACATTTTTAAGGTGCTAGCTTTACTAAGGCCATGAAATATATAGGGATGATTCTTGCTTCTTCCTATAGAGAATAGTCTTCTGCTGCTCTAAAATGAAAAAGATGTTGGATGTCTGGTCTAAATATTAAGTTCCCTGGCAAATAAATGCCTTGGCAGTTATTGATGCTTATCTGTCTCTCAGTTCTATAACAATCCAGACCATTTTATGATAAAGCTATACAATTTAGCAGCATACTTACCAAAATGGCCAGAAATTTTAAAATACTTGTCTATTGGTGATTAGTAATGGGCGTATTTTGACGTCAGCGACAATTCTGACGCTGGCGACAATTCTGACGCCCATTAAAGTCATTGGGCGCCTAGAATTGTTGCCAGCAACGGAATTGTCGCTGGCGTCAAAATTCACCCATCAAAAAATCGCACATCACAGAAACGCAGAAATTCGCCGCAAATTCGCACCTTGCAACTATTGGTACACTATTGGTGATGGGTAGCTCAACGTGAATGGGGTGCAATCATTCCAATTTTTACAATTTACATATAAGCTCAGGGACAATTCAAGTAATGCATTTTTAATTCTTGTCCTTTCAAGTGAAATCTTGTTAAATTCACTCCAAAACTCAAGGGAAATCTGGGAATGCATGCATATTCACTTTATTGATAAAAGGGTTTAGTGGTGGAATCATATATAAAAATGTTTTATCATTTGCAGTATGCTCTCAAAACTAATTTGAGAAATGTCATCATCTCTGGGCTCCCTGTATACAGTACACGGATATACAGGTATAGGATCCATTATCCGGAAAACCTTTATCCAGAAATTTCTGAAATATGGAAAGTCCATCTCAAATAGATTAATTTTAATAAAATAATTAAAATGGACCTGTCACCCAGACTTAAAAAGCTGTATAATAAAACACATTTTCTAATTAAACATTAAAATTGTTTTTTTTGTTAAAGCATTCATAGCTGTCATTTAAAAATCTCAGCTGTGAATCAAATATTGTCTGCCCCTCCTCTATGCCTTAGGTATAGAGACGGAGCAAGCAATTACTTTCACTTTCCATTCAGCACTTATTAGATGTCACTGAACCCCCACCCACATTCCCCTCCCTCTTCGCCATTTAATTGTGTAGCCAGTGCATTGGGCGAAAAAACAAGATTTTGAGATGATGCAAGATTAGCCTAAATAACAGTGTTCACAAAATGGCTGCTGACTGCTAGAATTATGAATTCCCAAACCAAAAGAAACAAGGTTCAAATAATTTATAGAGTTTAATTAAAGTTTATTTTGCTTGACTAACGTGATAAAATAGGATTTGTTATAATTTTTTCGAGTGACAGGTCCCCTTTAAAATGTTTCAATAATTTCCTTTTCTCTGTAATAATAAAACAGTACACTGTATTCAATCCCAACTAAAATACTTAATCCCTATAGCTGGCAAAGCAATCCTACAGGGTTTAATCAATGTTTAAATGATTTTTTAGTAGACTTAAGGTATGAAGATCCAAATTATTGAAAAATTCTTTATCAGGAAAACACCAAATCACAAGCATATACTACATGGATCAAAACAGAAACCGCTACCCAGAAATAACTTTTCTAACCCCTAATGTGTTGAGCGATCTATATCAACGAAGAAGGGCCTCTTATTGTTTTGCCTACTTCTATCCTTTTCTTTGTTGCAAAATGTTATAAAGTACTATGTTAATTATTATAATAATGGTATATTGGAATACAGCATTATATTTTAAGCACTGATTTCCTCCTAATGTGCTGCCAAATTAATATTTGGGAAAAGGACAACCAGTCGTAAGAGGCCAACATTCATTTATGGACAGGCGTGAAATGAAGTGCTACAAGTTACATGCATTAAACAGAGTGCCAAAAAGAAAATAAATAAGTAATAATGTTCTGTTACAAGCACAAATGGTTGGTTGTGCTCCTATATAACTGTATTAATAATGTTTTAACTGTATATGATTTATAAATATGCTGATCACATAGTAATAGGTGAATGCTGTAAATGGCATGATTTCTGAAAGATCAGGGTCATTTATTTTCTAAAAGCATAACAATACTGGAATCATTTATAGCAAGAAACCAGATTTTGTTTAAACTTTGAAGAGGAATTAATCCTTAAATTCAACGAATGGCTTTGATTTTTAGTTCATTCAGAGAGCAGGAAATGGATTTTGTTGGATATAACAATGTTAACATTTATAATACATTGGTATGTTCATTTTCATCACAAAGCATATGTAGTAAATAGAAGAGAACTACTTAGTTATTCCCAAAGGCACACACTACTGTGAATGGAAATACTTTTGGGCTTTTAAACGAAAATGGCAATAATTAGGAAATAGCAGTGTGGGAATAATTGCTTGTAAGTGATGCTGTCCACATAAGTTTCCATGGTGCGCATTAAAGTGCATAGTGCGGATAATATTGTAATTAGCAGCAAAAATGTATAATGACAGGTCTTGGGCACATGCCAGTTATAAAAGGAGATTCTGTAGTACGGATAGATGATGCCTTCAAGGGCTCAGTGCACGTACAATTATACAGGTGTAGAAAGAATAAACATATTTGGGGAATGGTGTCATCTAAATTTCTTTTCAACATTTCCTTTCAGTTTAAATGACTGCTGTATGATTGAGTTATTAAAGGGTTTTTGCATAACATTGTCAGTAACTGAGTTAATTATTTGTGATATTTGAATCTAATAATCATGTCACATTCATGAATCCTAGGTTGTAATTAATTAGATTGGAATCTCTATCAATGTTTATGTATCACCTAATTACGCCTGCTCTGAGTATACAATAGCTATATTTTTTAATTTTTGGGTATCGCCTTCAATATTTTCAATGCAGACTAAATAGCATATGATTTTTTTAAATTCAGCTTAGGTTAAAATTAATCAGAGTTCCTTGCAATCTATAAAAATGTTATTCCCATTTTTGACCTGACATTTATTATCATTGATCATTGGTTTTTTTATACAGTGATATATAGACAAGTGCATGTTAGTAAACCCTTCTGCATGCCCTATGTTGGGATCTATCTTTCAATCCATCACATTGACAAGCATATATGATAGCTATCTGTCAAACTGTCACTTTAATGACCCTCTGACCATATGGTTTTTACAGGAATCACTTTATATTGTGCATTTGTTATTTGTTCTCTCTTCTGACTGAATCATTTTTGCAAATATATTTGCAATTTCTGTCTTATGCTGTGTCATTTCGCAACCAGGCCAATAGAAAAACAGTTAGTTGTTGGTGAATTGTTTAATGTGGGGTTAAATATATTATTTTATATTTACAATATATATCTTTCACAAACCCCTAGAATGTTGTTTGCTTTATTTGTATTTTTAAAATACTTGTCCTTTGAAGGAAGAATTTTTCTTATTAGATAGGACCCAGAATCCAATAAAATTGGCAGACTAGTTTGCATGTCTACAAGCCACAATTTATGTGCAGTGTGAGAGAAATGCTGGATTAGAGGTGGAAGGTGTTTATATTTCTCCCAGATTTCTCTCTTATATACACTTTGCTGCCGACTGCAGCCTAACTGATGAGCCTATGCAGTGTGATACTGCCTTAACAAAGAGACGTATGTCAATGTATGCTCAGGTTTTATGTACTGCCCTTCCAAAGACAGGGAAGGATAAGTACCTGTGTGATGTTGTTGTGGAAGGAAAGCTAGTAAATGCATTATTAGATTCTGGTAGCCAGGTTACCCTGATGAAATCTTTGTTGATTGAAACGCCTCAGTATGGGCCTGAGACGGTAGGGGTCACATGTATTCAGGGGAAACCCCTTTAAACAGTGTGTCTCAAAGTTACTCTCTCTCTCTCTTCCTGGGGAACTGCCTGCATGCAGTAAGGGGAGAGCCGGACACAGTGAGTAACCAAACAAACAACTGTTTTTTGTAGAGTTGGATGCTAGATCCTCTCTATTGTATAGAGAGGGAGCGACTGTATGTTAGTTAGAGCCGGACAGGCTAGGATTTCTTTTTATGTTTTGTTTTCCAATATGCTCCTGTGTGCCGGTTATATGTGAATAAAGCTGATTGCGGTCAGCCTAAAACTCAATGCTGAGTGTGAACTGTGGTTTTCTGAGACCAATCCGATCCCTGCAATCTACCTAAACCCCCCGAGACGGCACCGTTTGGACGAGTGACGTTACATATGGTGGAGGAGGCTTTGGCAATTAAAAAAAAAATAAAAAATTTTTTTTTTTGTTTGGTTTTTTTTTGTGGAAGATTTAAAGGGCCAGAAACCCAGTTCCAGCTGTGCATTATAAAGTGTTTTGCTGCAAGGCATTATGGACGACGTTCTCAAGGCCCTGATACAGGCTACAGCTGCTCAGCAAGAGGCCACCAGAGTCCAGCAGCAACAGCTGATCGCAAACCGAGAGGAGCAGCGACAAGACCGGGAGCTCCTCAAAGAGGTAGTGCAGCAGCTAGCTGCAAGGAGTGCTGCAGCACCCCCTACAGAAACTGCTAAACCAACTGCTATACGGGCTAGCTACTATCTGCAAAAGCTGACAACAAGTGATGATGTTGAAGCTTACCTTTCCACATTTGAGAGGACAGCAGAGCGAGAGGACTGGCCTAAAGAGCAGTGGGCAGGCCTGGTGGCACCCTTTCTCTCTGGGGAACCACAAAAAGCCTATTTTGATCTGGATCATGTTGCCGCTAAAGATTATGACAAACTAAAAGCTGAGATTTTGGCCCGGCTGGGGGTCACCCTCTCGGTCCGTGCCCAGCGGGTTCATCAGTGGATGTTTATGGCAGAAAAGCCTCCACGCTCCCAGATGCATGACCTAATTCATCTAACTAAAAAGTGGTTGCAGCCAGAGACCCTAACAGGGCCACAGATCGTGGAGCGGATAGTGATGGACCGGTACCTTAGGTCTCTGCCTTCACCTTTGCGCAAATGGGTAAGCCATGCAGACCCAACAACTGCAGACCAGCTTGTGGAAATGGTAGAGAGGTACCCCGTAGGGTTGGTTCCCACTTTACCACATGACATAATTTTGGGGAGGAACTTCCCACATTTCTGGAAATTGTGGGAAACTGACAAGGTTATGGACCAATCCTACTCAAAGGGAAGCCGCCCTGATTCCGGTAATAAAGTGTCTGAGGGTGTACCGGAGGGTGAGGTTACTACAGATTTTCCCTTTTCTGTATTAGCAGGGGAATCTGATGAGGTAGACCCATTGGAGGAAGACAATGACATGCCTGACTTGGAGATTAGGAGGGATAATTTTGCTTCAGAGCAGTTAAAGGATCCCACACTGTCTAGAGCAAGGGCCAATGTAAAAATGATAGATGGGAAATCTATAGATTCTGACTCTAGACCCTCTTGTCCCTACTTAGCCCTCCAAAATGACCTACTATATCAGGTAGTAGAAAAGGGAAATGACCGGGTAGAGCAGCTGCTTGTCCCAAAACCATACCGGCGTATGGTACTTGACCTCGCACATAAACATGTGATGGGCGGACATTTAGGTGTAGAGAAGACCAAAGAGCGAATTTTGCAACGGTTTTTCTGGCCAGGAATACATGGTGAAGTCGAGCAATACTGTAGTTCCTGTCCAGACTGTCAGTATTCGGCTCCTAAGCCGCATTTTCGGAGCCCTTTGGTCCCTCTCCCTGTGATAGAGACACCATTTGAGAGGATAGCCATGGATTTGGTGGGCCCAATAGTAAAGTCTGCACGGGGACACCAACATATATTAGTAATAATGGATTATGCTACCCGATACCCCGAGGCCATTCCTCTACGTAATACCTCCTCTAAATCCATTGCTAGAGAGTTGGTACATGTCTTTAGCAGGGTAGGAATCCCAAAGGAAATACTCACTGACCAAGGCACCCCGTTTATGTCCCGGGTCATGAAGGATCTGTGCAAGCTGTTTAAAGTAGTCCAACTTCGCACTTCAGTATACCACCCCCAGACTGATGGATTAGTGGAAAGGTTCAATAAAACGCTCAAAAATATGCTTAAGAAGGTGGTAGACAAGGATGGGAAAAATTGGGATTACCTGTTACCCTATTTGATGTTTGCCATAAGGGAGGTCCCTCAATCCTCTACGGGATACTCACCGTTTGAGTTGCTATATGGTAGGCACCCTAGGGGCTTGTTGGACATAGCAAAGGAGACTTGGGAGGGACAACCCACCCCCTTTAAAAGTGTCATTGAGTATGTATGCCAAATGCAGGACAGGATCACCGCGGTGATGCCCATAATAAGAGAGCACATGGAGCAGGCGCAAGAAGCTCAACAGAGGGTGTATAATAGGGGTGCCAGAGTACGCAATTTTTCCCCTGGTGATCGTGTACTTGTGTTAATACCCACGGTAGAAAGCAAATTTTTGGCAAAGTGGCAAGGACCCTTTGAGATCCTTGAAAAGATTGGTGAAGTAAATTATAAGGTTCGCCAACCAGGTAAAAGAAAACCCGAGCAAATTTACCATGTCAATCTTATAAAACCCTGGAAAGAAAGAATGTCATTGTTCACCAAACCTACTTCATCTCTAAGGGCAGAACCCTTAGTGCCAGAGGTTAACGTATCAGACTCCTTGTCAGACACTCAGAGGAAAGAAGTACAGACCTTTGTAACCCAGAATAGGGATGTTTTTTCTGAGAAACCTGGACGAACCTCTTTGGTAAAGCATGACATTATAACTGAACCTGGGGTAAAGGTTAACGTAAAACCTTATAGGGTGCCTGAAGCTAGACGAGAAGCCATATCTCAGGAAGTTAAAAAGATGTTAGAGTTGGGAGTCATTGAGGAGTCGCATAGCGAGTGGTCCAGTCCCATTGTTTTAATACCTAAACCGGATGGGAGCTGGCGCTTCTGTAATGACTTTCGAAAATTAAATACGGTCTCCAAATTTGATGCCTACCCTATGCCTCGTGTGGACGAGTTAATTGAGAGATTAGGGACGGCTAGATACCTGACAACCTTAGATTTGACCAAGGGCTATTGGCAGATTCCCCTGATGGATCAAGCCAAAGAGAAAACTGCTTTTAGTACTCCTGAAGGTCTGTTCCAGTATGTAGTGTTGCCGTTTGGGTTACATGGAGCCCCGGCAACCTTCCAACGTACCATGGACCAAATCTTAAGGCCCCATAGGCACTACGCAGCAGCGTACCTTGATGACGTCGTTATCCATAGCTCGGATTGGCAATCCCATCTACCTAGGGTACAGGCCGTGCTTGATTCCATACGAATGGCCGGTTTGACGGCTAACCCAAAAAAAATGTAGCATAGGCCTGGAAGAAGCCAAGTATTTGGGGTATAACATTGGTAGAGGGCTAGTTAAGCCTCAGCTTAACAAGGTGCAGGCCATTCAAGAATGGCCTAGGCCAGTCACAAAAAAACAGGTTCGAGCTTTTTTGGGGATCACTGGTTACTATAGACGGTTCATAGCTAACTTTGCTACTATAGCTGTCCCTCTGACTGACCTTACAAAAGGGACCAAGTCCATAATGATCAAGTGGAACTCTGAGGCAGAGCAGGCCTTTCAGACCCTGAAAAAAGCCTTATGTAGCCAACCAGTACTGATAACCCCAGACTTCACACAGACATTTATTGTACAGACTGATGCATCCGATGTGGGGGTCGGAGCAGTACTATCCCAAATCAGAGAAGGTGCAGAGCATCCTATAGTTTTCCTGAGTAAAAAGTTGAACATCCATGAGAGAAACTATGCTACAGTAGAGAAGGAATGCTTAGCAGTGAAGTGGGCTCTGGAGGAGCTTAGATACTATCTGTTAGGCCGCCAGTTTACATTAATTACTGACCACGCCCCCCTTAAATGGATGTGTGAAAATCGTGAAAAGAATAGAAGGGTGACAAGATGGTTCCTGGCCCTTCAGAACTACAAGTTCACAGTGGAGCATAGACCGGGGTCCCAGCTGGGAAATGCAGATGCCTTATCCCGGGTACACTGTCTTGAGGCTAATTGTGTTCCGACCCCTACGTCGAAACAGAGGGGGAGGGTGTGTGAGAGAAATGCTGGATTAGAGGTGGAAGGTGTTTATATTTCTCCCAGATTTCTCTCTTATATACACTTTGCTGCCGACTGCAGCCTAACTGATGAGCCTATGCAGTGTGATACTGCCTTAACAAAGAGACGTATGTCAATGTATGCTCAGGTTTTATGTACTGCCCTTCCAAAGACAGGGAAGGATAAGTACCTGTGTGATGTTGTTGTGGAAGGAAAGCTAGTAAATGCATTATTAGATTCTGGTAGCCAGGTTACCCTGATGAAATCTTTGTTGATTGAAACGCCTCAGTATGGGCCTGAGACGGTAGGGGTCACATGTATTCAGGGGAAACCCCTTTAAACAGTGTGTCTCAAAGTTACTCTCTCTCTCTCTTCCTGGGGAACTGCCTGCATGCAGTAAGGGGAGAGCCGGACACAGTGAGTAACCAAACAAACAACTGTTTTTTGTAGAGTTGGATGCTAGATCCTCTCTATTGTATAGAGAGGGAGCGACTGTATGTTAGTTAGAGCCGGACAGGCTAGGATTTCTTTTTATGTTTTGTTTTCCAATATGCTCCTGTGTGCCGGTTATATGTGAATAAAGCTGATTGCGGTCAGCCTAAAACTCAATGCTGAGTGTGAACTGTGGTTTTCTGAGACCAATCCGATCCCTGCAATCTACCTAAACCCCCCGAGACGGCACCGTTTGGACGAGTGACGTTACAGCAGTTAAATATTTTCATTTTATTGTACTGTTTATTCAGTTCACAAACCCTTGGAGCCAAGTAAATATGTAAAGGAAAAAAATAAAAGCTATGGATGTCTTGAATGCCCAGGCTGAACAAAGAGCAGTCATGTAACTTGATGGATAAGAAAAGGTATACCTATACAATTCAAAACATAAAATTGTTTACAGAAACAAGATATTTGCAACATTTTTAGATCACTATTACTAGCTCAGTGATTTACATTACTGACTGTAATCAAAGCAAACTTCAAAATACACACACATATATTATTGATACAGAAGTCACGTAAATTAAAATAAATAAAAAATGACGCCTCATCTAGAATATGCCGTACAGTTTTGGTCTCCAGTGCTCAAACAGGACATTATTGTATTAGAGAGGGTACAGAGAAGGGCAACTAAGCTGGTAAAAGGTATTGAAAATCTTAGCTATGAGGAAAGACTGGCCACATTGGGGCTGTTCATGCTGGAGAATAGGGGCAATATGATAACTATGTATAAATATATAAGGGGATCATATAACAATCTCTCTAATGCTTTATTTACCAGTAGGTCTTTCCACCTGACACAAGGTCATCCATTCTGATTAGAAGAAAAGAGGTTCCGCCTAAATATTCAGAAGGTGTTTTTTACAGTGAGAGCTGTGAAGATGTGGAATTCTCTCCTTGAATCAGTTGTACAAGCTGATACATTAGATAGCTTTAAGAAGGGGTTGGATGGCTTTTTAGCAAGTGAGGGAATACAGGGTTATGGAAAATAGCTCATAGTACAAGTTGATCCAGGGACTAGTCCAATTGCCATTTTGGAATAAGGAAGGAATTTGTTCCCCCTATGAGGCAAATTGGAGAGGCTTCAAATGTTTTTTTTTTTTTTTGGCCTTCCTCTGGATCAGCTAGCAGTAAGTTCAACCTTACCTACTATGTTACTATGTTACTATGACCACATTAACTACTGTGTAATTCCCTTACACCCCTAATTATTTATCTTTAATATTATATTTACTTACAGTAAATAATGCAATAGTGGCACATGAGTAAGTGTCAGAAAGGAAGGAAAAAGAAACTTTTTCCAAAATTCTCCTTGCTGGAAAGTTAACACAAAACCAGTTTGTTTCAGGAGAGCAGCGGAGCAGTAAAAATTGATAAATGCTTGTCAAATAATATTAAGGACACTCCCATGACTAACAAAAAAAGTATTCAAATATGCAACTAATTATGGAACATAATTTGTTCTAGAATGTAATAATGAATATTTAATTAAAAATCCTTTTTCCTTAGCCAACCTTGCCTCCGCCAAAGGAGACATGTTTGGGATAGGACATTTAAATGGTTTAATTAATGTCAAAATGTTGAGATGTTCAATTAGAGTCTGAAACAAAGCCCCTCAGCGTAGTGGTCTTTTTACAAATTAATAGTAATTTTTTAATTTAAACACATTATAAACGTCTTGAAAAATTGTTTTACCTCTGCCAATGAAGCACAATTATTAAGGATTGAACAGTAGATGCATAGTTTTTCACATCTGTGCTGCATTCATATGCATTATTCATTTACACAATTTTTTTATATATGTGGATAGGAAGATAACTGATAAACTGATAACTGATTAATGCAATATTCAGAAATGGCTTTCAGATAAACTGTCAATTAAAGAACTGAAAGTTTGATAATAAAGTTGGGAAGTTATAAAGCGTTTTGTAAAGATATACCATTCAATATGGCATGGGGTATGGTATAACAGCAAGAAGCTGTTGTATGGGCAATTCAAATGACAGATTGGGTCAAACATAGAACAAACAAAGAAGTTAGCTGGATAGTGATACTTACATTTTGCCAAGGCTTTGATAAAGCACTGCACATTAATATTTGCTCACTAAGCTCTATTGATATTGAGGGTGCTATTTGTATATACAGTAGCTAAAGAACTGGCTAAAGGATCACAAAGAGAGGAGATATAGCAGATTTAGGTATCTCCAAGAAGGGGTTAGATAGCTTTTAAGCAAGTGAGAAAATATAGGTTTACCGATATTGTCTTTTTGTAACTTTTATTTTTTTACTTTCTTATAAAAAGAGCAAGCAATACAGGCACAATTTGTATTGTTAGTGGGGTTATTTATCGAAGTTTTAAGTTATTGAGTTTTTTATACCTCAAATCAGGGTCTGACTGGGCGCTGCTGTCTCAAGGGCCCTCTCCAACTCCCCCTGCCCATACTGCAAAGCTTGTACCTACCTGCCCCCCGCGCACGCTTGTACCCGCCTCCCCCCGCGCACGCTTGTACTAATAACTATTAGTATGATGTAGAGAGTGATATTCTGAGACAATTTGCAATAGGTTTTCATTTTTTATTATTTGTGTTTTTTGAGTTTTTTTAGCTTTTTATTCAGCAGCTCTCCAATTTGTAATTTCAGCAATCTGGTTGCTAGGGTCCAAATTATCCTAGAAACCATGCATTGATTTGAATAAGAGACTGGAATATGAATAGGAGAGGTTGGATCAGAAAGATGATGAATAAAAAGTAACAATAACAATACATTTGTAGCCTTACAGAGTATTTGTTTTTTAGATGGGGTCAGCGACGCCCATTTGAAAGCTGGAAAGAGTCAGAAGAAAAAGGCAAATAATGATAAAACTGTTAAAAATAAACAATGAAGACCAATTGAAAAGTTGGTTAGATTTGGCCATTCTATAACATACTAAAAGTTACCTTAAAGGTGAACCACCCCTTTAACCAAGTGCAACCAGGGCAGGAGGAGGAGATTCGGGGCAGAGGTCTGGGTCGACGGGGCCCACAAGTGCCATGAGCCACTGAGGGCCCAGTCTGACCATGCCTCGAATGAACTCACAACTTGAGTGGTATCTTATTTAAGAAACTCGAATGGAAAAAACTTGTTTCTCAAGTTTGAGTTGCTAAACCTGAAAAACCTCCAAAAAAAAACTTGAACATCATGAAGGCTATTTACATCTTCAAATGGTTCAAGGGACCTCTGCCATTGACTCTTGCAAGACCTTGTAAGGTTTTAGATTTCCGGATTCAAACTATTTCCAGTTAGAAAAATTTGAGGTTTTTTTAAACCTAAAATGTGAGTTTTGAAATCTGCCCCTTAATCCTACAGAGCTCAACAAAAGTTGAAGTGATAGGTACAAGCCAACATAAACAATTGTCGATTATTCATGTTAATATAATGGTATGAGACTGATATTATTATGCAAAACAAATTTTCGCACGATATTCGGAGCATGTATGGTGGGAGACAAGCCAACCAATATCAGCAGAAGGTTTGGATATCGATGGGCTTGTCAATCTGCCCAGGCAGAAAATATTGATCAGGTGTCTTTGAAAGCACCCGAACACCGACTACTGTTAGTGCTGAATTATCAGATACAGGTAGAATCCTATAGTTTCTATCTGTATATCTGATGATTCAGCTCTACACATGTATTAGAACGAACAATCTGTCTTGAAAAGATCTTTTCGAGAAAAGATCGTAATTGTTAGGTCTATGGCCTCCTTAAGTCATTTAAGCCATTGTCAGGTAGATATTGCACTGTAAGTCAAAGGTTGAGAAGAAACAGAGAAAAAATAAAAACAAAGGGCAGACAGAGAAAGGTAAAACAAATATACCAAAACTTGAATGCTGCTGAATAATATATAGTTTGTAACTAACATGGGCTTAAGCTTTCACCAAATTGTTATTTCATCGCTCACTTGTGGTGAACTCCCTCTGCTGTTTGTTTGCTGTATTTATGCAAGACCATTTTCAGTGTCACATTTGACCCCTTTTGAGCCACCATCCTCCTAACATGGGACCCAGCACAGTGCCTTGTGGGAGCTAAGACTTATGGCCGCATCGCTGGTAAGCAAATAGACTTAAACCTGAATTAGGCCACTTCTACAGCTACCAGCAGCTCTGAGACATTGCTGCATTCATATCTCAAGCCAACATATGTGTTATGTTGCAGCTGTTCAATAACCAATGCAGTTTGCCTTTCTGAAGTAAAAAAAATGTATACATGTTGATAGTGTGGCCATAGCATGTAGCGGTAAAGCAGTAGAAAGAAGGGAGACATCTAACTATTTTTGAATGTAAGTTTCAACAAAGTTTCAAATTGTGTTTCATAGTCTTAAGCATTAGAACCGGGGTCTTAACAGTTCCTATGACAGAGCAGATCGATGCTTTTGGATTGTAGTGGAAGACCTGTGTCACTTAAATTTTCACCTAGATAATATCTATGCCTTCAAAAATACTATAATCTTTTACCACCCAACTAGGTATTAAAAACAATCCTTCTTAAAGCATTCCCCATTACTCAAAGTGTTTTTTGAAACAACTCATGGTCAAACAAAAACGTAATTTATGGTTCACTGTTGTAATGAAGCAGTAGGGCCACCTAACACCAAAACAAGATTTAGTATAGAATATTTTCCTTTAACTTAAGGCAATGAGTAAATTAACTTGTTAAAGAGAAACAATGCAAATGGTTCTGAATTTGCTCAGCTAATATAGAACCTGCAGAGCTGGAATTTAGATGTATCAAAACATCTGTCTGTTCCCTGTGGTTTTCAGAAAGAAGCATTTTTTCTGTGATGAGAAAAGTATTCCTCAGCAGCATTTAAATGTGTCAGTCAGCATTGACAGCTTGCCTTTGACAGCAGAAAAGAGATGTAGGGTCTCTGCTCAGCAGGGTATCTACACACATATATTCACACATATACATACAATATACAAAAAAAATAAATAAACAAAAAGAAAAAGTTTGGGGTTGCAAATAAAACACTGAGGTGGGGGTTGATATTAGAAGGTTGAGGAAACAGAAATAAAAGCTCAGAAAAAGCAGAACTCCAATCAACGACAGTTGTTTACATGATTGTGTATGCAGAAAAACGGTCTATACAAACACCAGCAAATAAAACGTACATTCATTTTGGTCCCTAGTGGAATAAAATTGTATTGATAACAAAAAAATGTTAGTTGCAAAGCAAATATACACAGAGCAACAAAGACTCTGAATTTCAGGAAAGTTAATTCTAGCAATTTAAGATACAGTAAGTACTTGAGTACATAAATTGGGACATGGGGGGTATCAAAGGTCCAGTTTTAGAGATTTCTGAAATGTAATTAGACCTTGAATGAACTCAAATGTTTCCTAATTTCTGAAAAACCTTGAATGTAAAAAAACTCGAGCCAGTGTAGTCGGGTTGAAAAACTGGAATACTCGAATTGATTGAGTTTTTGGCAAAAAAAACTCAATCAAATTAATCATGTTTTCAAGCAAAACAACATTATGAAGGCTACAAACATCTTCAAATGGTTCAAGGGACCTCTGCCATTGACATCTACACAACCTCATTTGTTTTAACTGGAGTATTTTCAGATTCAAGCTATTTACAGCTTCGGAAATGTGGGCATTCTATTCATTTCTATGGGATATTTGCAACGTGGGTGAGTTTTTATTTATTAAAATCTAAACTCAAATTTTGATTAATCTGCCCCTATTTATCAAAATATTTTTTCTACTTCAAATAAAAACAATAGACTAAAACGATGAAAAATACCTCAAATTCTTATTTTAGTCATCATAAAATTCATAATTTTTAAAAGGGTTGACAAGCTAAAAAAAATAAAAAATCTGAATAAATAGTTTATATTTTGCCTAGGAAAGCAGTTATTGACCTCTACATGACCTCACAAGCTTTCAGATGCCACAGTTTAACATGAGTTTTTTTTTTTGCTTAATAAATATTGAAAATTTTTTACAACCATTATTCAGATTAATGAATATCAATACAAAAAAATTAAAATCATGGTATAAACTAGTGTTTAAAGATAATAAATAGTGGACTTTTCCAATTGTCTTCTGTTCTGCTTTTAATAGGAATAAGTCAGTGTGGTCGAATCATACAAGATGATTAAACGTTAAGCAGCAGGACCTTTCAGTTGGGCACCAGCAAATAACCTTAAACTAAAAATCACCCACTTTTTATTAATTTATATGGCATTGAGTTAACTATTTGAGAAATACTGTACACATACTGTACATGTTTATGTTCTGAAAGTATACTTACCAGCAAACATAGAACAGTTTGGTTGCCTTTGTCATGCTAAGCTTCAGTCCATAACACCGACCAAGAACAGTTAATTGTTGGAAACTCTGGAGAGATTTTGGCTGCCCCAATATATTGCAGAGCTACACAAACTATTCACTATTCACCAGATCAGGCTTTATTTTAATTTTGGTTTGTTAAATATCAAAAGACAAGCATTTTGTGTAGGCAAATTGCTTTCTAGAAATAAGTTGCAATTTTAACCTTTCTATAACAGGCAAATTCATGTTCATAACCAATTTATAAATCATAGATGCAAAATTGTATTCATGCACTATTGCTCCATGACCTGCTAGTAGCATCTGTAATTTAAACTAATTCCCTTTCCTAATTTTGTTTTGCATATACCTATTTTTTTACATGAATTACATTCAAAATAAAAACTATGAACAGTACAAACTATTTAAAGAAATAACGTTTGTATTCCAAATGGCTTAAGAACATTAAAATGAGCTGTCCTTGAGCTCAATGATTTTTGCAATCTTTGCTATTGTGGCAATATGATTTATGAGAATCTATTTCTCTAGAGAAGATGTCTTTAGACATTTTAATCAAGCCCCACTTTGATCACCAAAATTTGGTTAGAAATTTCTTACACTAACTTAATCTCGTGCTGGGCTTTCAGGAGTATATAATAGAGCAAATAACCCCCCCCCCAAATCTCACTGTAACTGGTAGGCCCCTCTAGGATATAGATGTTTATTAATCTTTGCCCAATCATCAGTGGGGCAACTCACTGATGAAAAATAAGTGAGTTTCTGTACTCACACCGTTTTTAAGCAACTGAGTGCTCTAGCTTGCTCCTAAATAATAAAAATATATAAAAAACTTTTTTTTTGTTTTGTTTTTTTGAAACGTCAGACAGCAAGCTGATTGCTGAAAAACAGATATTAAAGATGACTAAATCTGCCCCTAAATTTGTATAATGTAATTTTGTGCTTTAGTTTAAAAAAAAAAAATTGTTGCATCAGTATTACAATTTTCTTCATTCAGTATTCTTAGTATACAACTTAATTCTTAGTTTACTACTTAATGTGTTACAAACACACATAGCTATTAAAATGCTCAGGTCCTCTGAGCTTCCTGAAGACACCCTGTGGAATAATTTTGTCTTGTAGCTTTTTCATCCCCAGTCTCTTCTGGAGAAGAGAAATTCTCTTTTTGAGCAATTTACTGCTGACCATTAAAGCCTTGAAGAGTTTAACAATATGTGCGGCATCAGTTATAAATATGTACTGGACTTTTACGCTTCATTATTTCCTGCTGAAATTAAGTAGCATTTGAATTATTTTGCAGCCCCAAAACTGCACTTAACAAGATAATTTGATAGTATAACAAGAAAAAAAACTATCGAAGATTACTTTGCCTGTTGAAATTCTATTCTCAGTGGAACAACATCCTAGTCTTCAAAAGGTATTATGATTAAATTAAATAAATATATTTTAAAAGGGGGAAAGTACAAAAAGCACAGTATATATTATTCTAAAAAGGGTCACTTAAGTGTATCTGATTCCTTAAAATGCTATTTCTAATTAATGCTGTTTTGGCCATTTTTGCAAAAATGGATTTGAATTTGTGGATTTCTTGTAAAATTCTGTAGCCTAGTCTCACCAACAAAGGTCCTGGAAACACCAAGAATCTTAGAGGCATAGTTACATCATTTAAAAGCAAATCTCATCTACTGTAGACACACAGGCAAAATTAATCAAATCAGACAAAGATCTTGAAGAATGCAAGATTTGCCACCGTTATTTTACATTGCTTCCGGCGGAAGTCACACTAAGAAAAAAGCGTAAACATTTTTCACTGTTTTTTCCACCGTTTTTTTCCATGTCGAAGTCTGGCGGTGTGGTGTATTATCCCGCCAGTTTTTACACAGCATTACATATATGCCCCTTAAGGTACTGTATAAAGATCGAAATTACAGAAAGATCCGTTATCAAGAAAACCCCAGGTCCCGAGCATTCTGTATAACAGGTCCCATACCTGTAATACATTTACCTGCATAGTCATATTAGCTTGGAAGTGGAGAAATTTGAGGGTATCATATTTTAAAGCAATAATGACAGATATCCCTTTATCCTCCGATGGGGACTTTATAAAGCAAGGAACTATAAGAACCACTCTGTTTTTTACTAGAACAAACTCTATTGTAATTATGGTAACTACCCGTTTTTCTTTTCCCTTCATATGCCAAAGGACAAAGGATGAGTCCCAAATAACCCACATTTTTATAAAATGACTTATTACAAAACAGAGGGTGATAGTTATCCCCTCATAATATTCATGTCTTATGTTAAACACTTAAACCAATTTGCTCCTTTAGCGTTCCTTATTCCCACCAAATAACTAGTTATATACAAATATAATGTACCATTGCAAATTGGTTAGTTAACCTCTGTTGAGGCTTAAATGAATGGAAGATACATAAAATTAATAAAGTGACTCTGTGCTGAGTTAGTGCTTCGCTCATAAACAGATTTAGAAATAATTATATATAATGCATTGAGGGGCACATTTACTAAGGGTCGAATATCGAGGATTAATAAACCCTCAAAGTAAAATCCTACGATTTTGAATATCAAATTCGAAGGATGTACCGCACATCCTACGATCAAACGATGAAATCCTTCGAATTGAACGATTCAAAGGATTTCAATTGATCTATCAAAGGATTTTCCTTCGATCAAAAAAAACCTTAGAAAAGTAATGGGGAAGGTCCCCTTAGGCTAACATTGTACCTTGGTAGGTTTAAACTACCAAAGTATGCAGTCAAAGTTTTTTTTAAAGAGACAGTACTTTGACTATCGAATGGTCGAATAGCCTAACAATTTTTAGTTTGAATCGAAGTCGAAGTCATAGTCGAAGGTCGTAGTAACCTATTCGATGGTCGAAGTACCCAAAAAAATACTTTGAAATTCAAAGTTTTTTTTACTTCGAATCCTTCACTCGAGCTTAGTAAATGTGCCCCTAAGAATTTATTGCCAGTGCTTAATGGCATTTAGAAATAAGTAAATTAGTTAAACAGTTAAAAAATTAATTAATAGAGTGCTAAAGTGCCAAAAGTTGTATTATCAAATTCATCCAATTAAAAAATAGTCCAAATGCTCAGATTTCATGAGAGAAGTAAGAAAATTAAAATTAGGTAGGTGGAGAGGTCCCTTGTAATCTAACTTATCTTTGGCTAACTAGGGGACCCCACAAAGTTTTAAATAGTTTTGGCAAGCCAGTGGGTTGATTAGATCAGACCCTTAAACTGCAGAAAATATTGATTTTTGTAGTATATATATAGTAAATAACCCCCTTATGTAAAATATAAGGATATTTTAAGTTACCAAGGAGTTCCACGACCATATAAAAACACAAGGCCAAATGCTGAGTGTTTTTATACAGGTCATGGAACTCCAAGGTGACTTTTAACATCCTCATATTTTGTAACAAGGGGTACATTATCTATTATAATACACAAGTGTCAATAAGTCATGGGACAGAAATGACATCACTAAGTTCCAATTATAATGATGACATCACTAAGCACCGTTTATAAGGATATAATTTACAGGATTTTCACAGTGTGTCCCATTAAATTATAGAAATAGTAAAAACAAGTAACAGGTAAATAATAATGTAATAATGTAATAATGTAAAATCACCAGATATCAAACTATATTCCATGAGAAATAATTACTAGGTATGTTTTCAAAATAGATAGTCTGGCTGTGAACTGTATGCCTTAGTTTTAACATTACTAGTGATGACAATGTGAATATGAAAATTTAAATGAAATTTGAATTTAAATTATAAAAGTAGCAAATATTAGATATTCATCTGTTTCAAATTTCTTAACCTAGTCCTAGACTAAAGTTCTTTTCACCTAGAAGTTTGAGTGAGAAGAGGGTTAAAGTCGAAGGAATTATTAAGTAATATAAAACAAGTATCTTCTTATTCTTGTGCCAGCAGTATGAAAAATGTAAAGTGGGGAGCATTGAGTACAAATCAAGTCCTGTATAACTGAGTTATCATGCCTAAACTCCCTCATATATTGATTACCATAAATAGGTATGGGAGACAGCAATGGAAAGCAGAAGTACAGTATCTTTCCCCATGCTTGGATCTACAGTTGAGAAATATCGCTTTTCAAATGTTTCAGATCTCTATATATTATGTTTTTGCTCATTTATCTTGTTCTGTATCTTGCATGCTTTCCTATCCATAAAACTTTTTAACCCTCTTTACCCTTGCTTATTGAATGCATTACCCCCCTATGCTTTTTTCTTTGTGCTGCCCTTTCTTACTATAGTGTTTTTTCCTCATATACAGTACAAACTTTTGTACTAAGCAGTTGTTTAGCAGTTGGCGGTAAAGGCAACTCACAGGACATGGGCTTTGTTGAAAATAAAATCTCATTTTCATTTTTAAAAATGTTTCAAACAAATCAGGGTGCTTTTGCTTTATTAGTATGGTGTCTAGCATATAAATTTGTGAACATTTTTGCTTTTTTTAAGATAAGACTTCTTTTCAGTGAATTATTTCATTCAGGAAAGTACATTTACACTCTGAAGGTCAGTGTAATGATGCAGCATTTTATATGATCTCATTACAAGCTTCAGAAGGCATAGAGCACTACTTTATTATTATTCTATGGGTACCTGCTTCCAGCATCTCTTATTTTGGCTGGTTGCAAATACTTCCTGATGTTAAAAGTATAAGCTACTGTGAAATTAATCCTGTAATTTCATGTCATTGACTTTTTAAAGTCAGAGAACCCAAAAATAACTTACAAGGTAAATATCATTATATATATATTGTGAGAGAATGCATCATTAGTTTTACAAATAAGCAGATAGCAAGCAGAGATTCAGAGAGAATTATAAAGAGCTAGCCATATCTTAAAATGTGACTTCTCTTGCTTATACAGTATGTACCTAATTTTTTAAAGGAAAAAATGCTATTTTCTAAATTACACAGATATTTAAGACAGACACAAACATAATAATGTTAAATTGAACCAATGATGTCCAGAAAGAGTGTCTTACTGGAAAGAGACATTCCCTGCACTGAGAATGGAAGATTCTTCCAGTAGAAATGGTGGCCTTTGTTTCCCCTGTAGAAGTGATGAAACATTTTTGTACCTTTTATACATACATAAATGACTTGCACTGGTCATAATCCTGTAGAGGTCTCTTCTTAGGTCATCAAGCATTTTGTGAATCTTAAAACAATTTCTTTGATGAATTTGGTTCTGTCCTTTAGCATTTTCATCTACTTTATCTGTTTTATAGCTGGGTTTCAATATGTTTTCGAAGTCTGGTCTAATGTTTATTCATTTGTAGAATTATGCCCGTATCTTTCTTTCTAAACAGGGTAAGTATTAATAAGTGCAATGGTGCCTGTCTGTTATAACTGACCAATACCAACACCAATGGGATTGTTTGCCTCCAATAGATTTAATTATATCTTAGTTGGAATCAAGTGAAGGAAATCATTTTTAAAAAATGTAATGATTTCATCAAAATGAAGTCTATACGAAATGGACTTACTGTAAATCAGAGCTTTTTGGATAACAACTTTCTGGATAATGGATCCGATACCTATACTAGCAAGTTCAAATGTGAATGAAGGAACATCACTTTTTATAGTTTTTTTGCAATTTGCATGTCTGGATAAAGTAAAATGTATTAATATATGATAAAGAAAAATACAAATTATTCCATAATAGCGTAGCTTGTCTTATTTATGTAATTTCTAGTTGAGAATTTGTTATACTTTAGGCTTATGCTTTGTGCATATTCTAGAACAGTCACTCTTTTCCTCTTCCAATGTATAACAAATTTTGATTTATGAATTTTTGAAGTTAAAAAAGAAAAAGAGTGAAAAACACTCTTTCCTATTTTTTAATTTAAATATATTCTTGAAATATGAACTTGATTACTTGCATACAATTTAAAATCGATCTGTTCCACTGTATACAGTGTAAAATTTGTGGCTACTTTCTAAATTTGGTTCATTGCGCTAGTCATGCATGCACCAATCACTGTATAATCTGATTGCTCTGGCTGAATGACTGTGTCATGTGCAGTCTGACCATTATTATGAATTTCTAAATTGTACTGATCCAATCACTCAAGTCTTGGAGCAGTCTATTAAGTCACAGGTGCAGTGTGAACTCTGAAACTTCTACACATGTATAAAGGTCAAAAGCCCACAGCTTAAATTAATTATTTAAGGTCACAAGAGGCTGACTGAAATTGAGATGGAATTTACAGGCAAAACTTCCTGATTAAGGGGAAAGTTTACTAAAGTACGGTAAATCAGACTTTAAGGGGCACATTTACTAAGGGTCGAATATCGAGGGTTAATTAATTAACCATCAAAGTAAAATCCTTCGACATCGCATATCGAAGTCGAAGGATTTACTGCAAATACTTTGCTCGAACGATCGAAGGAAAAATATTTTTCCGCCAGAATATTTGCAGTGACTAAGTTTACTAAACAGCGATGCGCTCAGAAGTCATTGCAATCACTTGCGGTAACTACGTTAATGAACCAGCTTATATTAGCGGTAATTTTAGAGAGTTGCGAATTTTCTGGCGACAAATTAAGTTTTTGCGAATATTTATGCTATAAATTAGTCTTGTTTTATGGCGGTTATTATGGCAATTTTTACTGTGACATTTATGGCCAAAAATGCATCTTCAAAACTCAAACTTTATTGACTGATGATTATACCATCCAACAACATTACCAGAGTAACACCAATCAAACATTTATGCATCATATAAACCCTTCTGCCAATAGAATCAAAGGAACAAGAAATGATACCAGTCAATCTCTTTGCTTCATACAAATGCCCAGAATGTAGCCAATCACAATGAAACCAAAAAAGCGTAGAGGCTGATGAATCCTTGGACTGTGATGCCGCTGCCAATAATACGACTCTGAGCTGAAACTGCTGCTGTTGCAAAACTTTTTTGCGCTATTTTTGCGCAAGAAAATTTGCAAATTTATATTTACCACAGGTTAGTAAACTGGTGAAAAGATATTTGGCGACAAATTTGTCTATATTTTGTGCGAATAACGGCGCTTTAGTAAACGGACCCAAGAGCCTAGTTATTTATACATTTTTCCCTAAGTTGGCAAGATTTGAACTTTTAGGCAAATATAGGAGTGTAACTGGGAAATTATAGGCAACGTGAAAAGTTAGTGCAAATAATTTTTCCTTTACATATATGTAATACAGGTTTTGCAAACTGGAGCTCACATCTATCAGCAGAAAAAAGATCTTTTGGTTAGCACAATGTATATAGAAAAAGTTTTTCTGAACAAGTTATTTTTTACACAAAAAATACACCAGTTTTAAGTAGGTCATAACAAAAGCAACTTTCATTGTAATAAATAATATTGATTATTCCAACTTGAACTGTGAAAATTTTACTTTTATTTATGCATTTTTCCTATTTAAAACTTTAATGCCATTCCCTATTTATTTTTCTAACTGTCATAACCATGAGCCTATGAATGTTTTAGCATCGATGTAACTTTTTGATTTTTGGCTTTCTTGCAAAGAGAATAATTCCTCACCATTTCTTTGTAATGAGGATATTTTCTTCTATACCCTAAACAAACAGAACGCAAAATATTTTCTAGTATTTTTTCATTCATTTTGTTACATCTTGATGTAATAAAGAAGATATCTTATATTACTTTTCCTTACAGAGACTAATCTTAATGAAGTCATCTGGCTTGTATTAATCTTAAAAGGGTTAAAAGAGAATTTAGCTTTAATAGATTGGATTTAACTACGTGTTTAGTTCAGAAGTGATTAATCATAATAATTCACAGAATCTCATCTACTTTAAATACGTACTGCCATCATTTATTTTCTAAAACTAGAACAGTTAAAGCTGAAAATAAAATATTCAATTACTCATTCTCACGAATTTTATATAAAGGAATTTATCCATTAATAAATACATTTTTCTTTTTTAAGACCACATTAGTTAAGCTTATTGCAAATTGTCCTATGAATTGGCCAGCTTTCCTGGTCTATTTTTAAATAGCAGATGTAGATCATACTTTTTCAATAAATCATTACTTTGGGGATCTTTCACCATGGGGAGGATTTAAAAAATGCCACTGGGCTGAAATTGGAGAGTTCAAAAGGGGAATAAAAATCAAGCAGAGCACAGACTTTTCCCTTATAGTTTTTATTAATATGGTTGATATGGCTGATTCTAGAGAATGTGTGTGCATTTCTGACATAACTTCTTGAATGCTGAGTGTACAGCATACACAGTTTTCAGGGCTTCAGGACTGATTATTCTCCCAGTTGAAAAGATGTAGTTAGCAATGATGCATCAGGTCAAGGGGCATGTCACTGAATAAATGGGGAAAAAATCCAAGATGACAGCTGTGAACTGTCTCCCAGTTAAAATATGAGTCTATGGGCAGCAGATAAAATGAGAGTGGAACTAGGTAGCAAAAATAAAGAGTTTTAAGTTAAAATATCCTTTAAAGTGGAGTAAAGTTTATTTACACCTGAAAATTGCCTAATGGAAAATTCACTCATATTTTAAAAGTTGTTTCAGATTTTCGTTTATGCCAGCTTCGCCAAAATATGTTATTTATTTCAACAGCAACACTTTGTTTTTCGTGATGTTATTAAGGCAAGGAAATAAATCCATAAAAGTTGGACATGAATAGACAATAGTTAAAAGGTACAAAAACTCAAAAGTATAGTTAGGCTTTTGTGAATACTATGTTCTACTTTAGTTTTAGGCAGTTTTAGGCCGTTCTATCTCTCTAACTTCAGTTTTAGAAATATCTAACTTACTTTATTAGTTATACAAAATAAAAAGGGGAGGGGAATAGGTTCTTTAGTGTATTGGAGGTGCCTGGTTCAAATATTATGATTGGCAATAGAAACTAGCAAACATGACACCATTTTCATTACAATTTGACCAGTGGTGAGCAATGTTTCAGTCTATTGACATTCTGTCTAGGAATCTGAGCCACATTATGGCAGGTCCTTTACAAAAATTATGAGGCTTATTGCATTTTCCCCTTTACGCAAAGGTTGTCTCATTATAGTATTACATTATTGTCTCATTATAGTATTACATACAGAAGGCTAAACTGATTTGATTAATTTGACCATAACGTGTGTGTAAATATGATAGGCAACTTAGATTGTAAGCTCCACAGGACAGGGACTAATGTGAATGGTGAACAGTTCTGTGGTATATGTTGGTGCTGTATAAAAAAAGTATGACAATAAGTGTAATCATGTTTTGAATGGATTCTGTCGTGGGAAAACATGATTTTTACAAAATGCTTAACTCTGCATTGAACTCCATTTTTAATAAGATAAAACAGTATTTTTTATATTTCATTTTGGAATCTGATGTGGTGCTAGGCATGTTCTTAGTTTCCAAGGTGCCCTGTGACTTGTGCTCTGATTACTATGCTGCACTGTAAGTTGGAGTGAGATCACCACCCCCTTTTCCACCCCAGCAGTCTATCAACAGAACAATGGAAAGGTAACAAGATAACAGTTTGCTGACACCTGCATAAAAAAAAATGTAAAACACAAAAATGGCTCTAGTCATGAAACTTCCAGTACATTGAGTAGAAGAAACAATAGCTTATCTGAAAGCAGTTCCATTGTAAAGTGGGCTATGACCTATGATGGCTGCATCTACACAACTTTTACAACAAAAAAAACAGTTATTGGATCAAGAATACAAATTAAAATGAGAGTATAATTTTTTTGCAATGTACACAGTATAATTTAGTAATTAAAAACTAAACCATAAAAATATGACAAAATAAATATAATGTTATCAATGTCACATTTTAGGTGAATACACTGTTAAGTTATTGCACTTAAGTGGGGCAAGGCAATGATGAGCCAATTTCACTTGATAACATGCAAGTCGCATATACAAAACAATTCCTGTTTTGCAATGGCAGACACGCAAATGCTACCTGCTGGTTAGTATAATTGGAGCAGAGTATGCAGCTGTTATTACATTACCCTAAAAACTGCTGCAATGGTGTGTCAGTAGGCTAAAGCACAAAATGCATGATAATACCATTAAGAGCAAAGTCAGTTTATCACTGAAGGGTGTTTAGAACTCCCAGGGATAGCAAAGGAGCCAAAAATACCTTGTAATATAGAAGAATGAGGATCACCACATTTAAAACGCTTTACAGGTGGCAAACAAACTCAGTTTACTATGACTGATATATGGAAACTACACTAATATTCTACTGAGTTTACAATGTAGCTAATGGAGCAATTCTCCTAACCAATTTGCATTCAATTAGATTCACTTAGTACAAGGAATGTACAAGGAATGCTGAAATTGTGCTTAGTTGACTTGTTTGTGGTCTATGCTTTGTGTAAAGAGGCTGATAGCAAATGTATTTTAATTGCACTATTTCAAATTAATATTTCAAGGGGTGGTTCACCTTTGCGTTAACTTTTAGTATGTTAGTATGTACAATAGCTAATTCTAATAAAACAAAGGCTCTGTAAGGCTACACATTTATTTCTACTTTTTATAACTCATTTTTATATTCAGGCCTCTCCTATTCATATTCCAGCCTCTTATTCAAATCAATGCATGGTTGCTAGAGTAATTTGGACCCTAACCACTAGACTTCTGAAATTGCAAACTGGAGAGCTGCTAAATAAAAAGCTAAATTACTCAAAAACCACAAATAATAAAAAAGTAAAACCAATTGCAAATTGTCTCAGATTATCACTCTCTGCATCATACTAAAAGTTAATTTAAAGGTGAACAACCCCTTTAAAGCCAACACCATGCATGTAAAAAACAGAACATAATGTTATTAAGAGTAATGAAGCAGTACTGATATCACTAATAACACATGCATAGGTATTCTGTGCTTTATTATGCCATTGTTTTCCACTAAGCTGCATTATACAGTACATAACATAGTCTCACACAATACAGAGTAACTAAATACAGCATTAATCTGTCTTACCAATGGAAAATGTCATCTTGGCAAGCTTTGTTTAAGGGTAATAAATTGGGTTTGCCTCTAAATAAATGGATCGCAGAAAGGATTATCATATGAGCCTAGTCATAATACATTCCAAATAACCTCCCTTGTCTTTAAACACAGCATTTGTGGATTTTAATGACAGAGCAGTATTAATGTTGCTTCTGCTAATTTAACCATGTAAGAAAATGCTAGAAATCTGTTTTGCTTTTTAGAACTATTAAAGTTTGTGCTTTATATAAACTATGAAACATCCATTTTCAGTTTCTTATTATGCTGCTTTTATATAAAGATATATGTAGGCAATGCTCTGTTTCAGGTGCATGTTTCACAAGGCCATGTTCATATTAACTCCAAGTGTAGAAATGCACAGTATAATACCATACATCAATTTTGTGATGGGATCTACATATAATTTAGTGATCCAGTGGTTTATGCCTACTGACATTATAATTCTGCAATATAATGAGATCTCTTATCCGTAAACCCATTATCCAGAAAGCTCTGAATTATTGGAAGGCCATCTCCCATAGACTCCATTTAATCATTAATTTGAATTTATATTGAAAATAAAAATGATTTCCTTTTTTTCTGATATGATAAAACAGTAGCTTTTACAGGTATGGGACCTTTTATTCATAATACTCAGGTTTTCAGAATATTTTTTATTATACTTAAAGGAGAAGTCCTTTTTATTCGGGGATTGCGAATAGTTAGGTCTTCCAGTGAACACCACGGAGTGATACTTTTCTTGCTTCTTCTTTTTACAAATTTCCCTGGGCATACTAATGCGCAGTAGAACAAAATAGCTCTCTTTTTTGTTAAAAGTTCGGTTTGTTGCTCTATGGTCCCAAATATTCTGGATATCAGGTCCCATACCTGTAAATGACTGTGTGCACATACTGTACAATATACAGTAGTGTAGTGACAAAATAAAATAACATCAAGAAACAAGGACAGCCTGAGCTTTTCCTCTCAAATAGCAGCCACTCAGACTACAGCTGCCATCTGGAATTCCTCTGCCTTTTTTTTAAAAAATCAGCTACATATGTGGAACAACATCGATACTCACTTATAGGAAAGAAGCACACTGATGTTTGTAAACTATTATAGTTGAAACTTTTGGTTTGGAATTGACTTGGGATTTGAATATGCGTGAAAAAAACAAGTAGATGTGTACTGAAGATCAAGTAAAATGAACAATAAGCAGAGGCAAGACCACATGCATATTTGCTGCATTATGTATTAAAAAGGTTAACACTAGGCACTTGGCTATTGGTTAATTCTGTCTTTCATAGTTTAACTAGAACTACATGCTACTTACCATACAGTATGGTAACAAGAGATACCGGCATCACCAAGATTCCTACCAGCATATCGGCCACAGCCAGAGACATCAAGAAGAAATTGGTCGCATTTTGAAGCTTCTTCTCAAGCGAAACCGCCATGATAACAAGTATATTACCTCCAATAGTCAAAATAATAATAATCAAGGTCAACAGGGCAGACCAATTTTTGTTGACGAGTGATTCATGGGAGACAGTTTCCTCTTCAGATGCATTTGGAGGGGCAGATGTTGGCATGCTCTGATTAAGAGTCACGTTGTTGTTTATGTGCCACGCCATCAGTCCATTGTGGAAATTAATATCTAGAGACCGAATGATGGATACTGTTGTCAGGCTGATCAACATCCCAGTGCCACTGAAAGTGCTCATCATCAAAAGGGATTACTTCCTATTGTGCTTTAGGGAAACATAAAACTTCAAATCAAACATGCCAAGGAGAAATACAAAGAGCAGTCTTTTTCTCCAAAGCCAAGCAATGGTTTGGATTTCCATGATGCTTTGAGTCATATTGCAATGGTCTTCTGAGAGGCATTTAACATGGGACTAGTTGATATCCAGTCTGTGACCCAAAATGACAAAAGTTTTTCTAAACTCCACTTCATTCTCTCTTCAGACATACTGTAAAGAAAAGAGAAATCTGTAAAGCAAATTGTAGAACTAAAGGGTCTAATGTTTTACCAATAGTTATACTAATAATCATTTCTAAGCCTGCAAATGTTGTATGTAACTTTTAGTATGTTATGAAATGGCCAATTCTAAGCATCTCTTCAATTGGTCTTCATTATCTTCAATACAAAACAAATGATCTGTAAGGCTGCAAATTAATTGTTATTGACATTTTTTATTACACATCTTTTTATTCAGGCCCTTCCTATTTATTTTCCAGTCTCATTCAAGTCAGTGCATGGTTGCTAGGGTAATGTGGACCCCAGCAACCAGACAAAATATCAAACTGGAGAGCTGCTGAAAAACTAAATAACTCAAAAACCACAATTAATAATAAAATGAAAAACCAATTGCAGATTTTGTGAAAAAATCACTCTCTACATCATACTAACATTTAACTCAATAGTGAACCTCCCCTTTAACTTTATAAATAAACTTCCTTTTAGGCGAATTTAGTCATTTTCATGTTTGCCATTTACCACAATTCACATAAATCACACAAAAAAAGTTTTCACAATAATTTTCCACACCCGCGTTTTTGCGCTAAAGTTTCTGGAAACTGCATCTGGACAGGTTTTAGGTGGTAAGTTTTTTCGTTTTGGAGATTCTATTAATGATTAAGAAAAACATGTGATTGTGAAAAAAATGTGAATGCAGCAAAAAATTAAAGTGAAGTTTTTTCCATCAATTTATGCAAATCGCAGCAAAATGTGGATGCACAAATAAATCAGTCCTTTAATGTTAATTAATATAACTATAGGTTAAAAGTGAGCTTTAATGTAATATAACATCCCTATTACCTGTTATTTTAAAGGAAATAACTGAAAGTGCTGATATTCAGCTTAAGTTCTAGAACTCTCCAGAGTTAGTACTTGTATTTAATGCAGATGGCTTGCCAAGAAAGTCTGCTTTTATGAAGAGAGTGCGAATGTCTTTATATCTACAGTAAGGGAGTTATTTATTAAAGGTTGTGTTGTTTTTTCGTGAAAATTTTTTTTGAGGGTATCTTTACTAAAAACAAATTTTTCGCGATAAAAATAACTTTTCAATATTTATTATGCCCCAAAGCTGCTAAAAGCCCAATATGAAAATACTCCGTCTCAAACCTGTTCAAGGTCATGTAGAAGTCAATGGCAGAGGTCCCTTTACCCATTTGAAGATGTTTTTTGCCTTCATGATTTTCATTTCTTGAATGGTGGTTTGCACTCAAAAAGCTTATAACTTGATAGATTCAAGGCATTCCATTTTTTTCCCCCGATTGCATTCAGTCCAGTTTTTTACATTCAGATTTTTTCATAAGTAAACAAATATTCCAGTTGTGAGTTTATTTGAGGTAGAAAAAAATCTCACAAACTTCACAAACTCGACCTTTGATAAATAACCCTCTAAGTACAAGTATGTTCAAATATAATATACTGAATCAACGAAGCACATAAGAGGTTAAACAAGATGCCAGTTCTGGCCAGCTACAGCAGTCAAGTGGCTTGAATACTCTTAATTAACAATCAGGCCATTTCTATTGAATGAATCTGAAGCAAGGTCAATACATTTTATAAAAGGTGCTACCAAGCTATGATCTATTTAATTATACAGACCAGAAGCTTCTACAATATTTTACCTATATATATATATATATATATATATATATATATATATATATAAATCTGTCACTGCCTTGGTGCTGGTCAACAACAGATAAATATCGAAATCGCCAAAAGACCACACTTACAGGACTTTATGTAGTGCAGACAGAAACACCAAAAGACCATTGATACCCATTAAAATGTACCATTTTTTGCTGTTGTTTTTAAAAATCCATGTATGAAAGAGCTCATGTCAGATGAAGAGATAAAAGCAGGTATAGTCTTTGCCCCCCAAAGGATAATAATCTTGTTTTACTTAGTGGATAGATTGCATAGATACAGTTTGTATCATTATAGGCAGCTCCTATAAATACTGTACAGTACTATTTTTAGAAACAAATAAAAAACATTAAACCACTGTTTATCTCTGAATACAACTGTATTCACACAATTTATCGGTTATGTGCTAATTTAATATGTGCACTACAGAACTATTTCAACTCGAATAGCTACCACCATTGCTGCAAAGCAGCTTATCTGTATAAACTAGGGATGCACCGAATCCAGGATTCGGTTCGGGATTCAGCCAAGATTCGTCTTTTTCAACAGGATTCGGATTCGGCCGAATCCTCGTGCCTGGCTGAACTGAATCCGAATCCTAATTTGCATATGTAAATTATGTGGAGGGCGGGATTTCACGTGACTTTTTGTTACAAAACAAGGAAGTAAACCAATTTTTCCAATTTTTCCTTCCCTTCCCCTAATTTGCATATGTAAATTAGGATTCAGATTTGGTTGGGGATTCGCCGAAATCCAAAATAGTGGTTTCGGTGCATCCCTAGTATAAACTCCATTCCAAACTCTAACACAAACAAACAGTTTATACAAGTGAAGGGCAATAGTACAATATATTTAAATCCATAGAAAGCGACCCCCCCCAGCGATCAACCGGACTTCTTTGCAAAGTTGATGGTGACAGAGAATTGCCAAATGGATTACTGTGTGCATTGTCCCACTGTCCCACTACCAAGTGCAGAGTGTGCTGTGTGATATTGCCATCACTGTTAATCTTTCGTATAACCAACAGAGGGTGCTGTGTGATATTGCCATCACTGGTAATCCTTCATATAACCAACAGAGGGTGCTGTGTGATATTGCCATCACTGTTATTCTTTCATATAACCAACAGAGGGCGCTGTGTGATATTGCAGTCACTGTTATTCTTTTATATAACCAACAGAGGGCGCTGTGTGATATTGCAGTCACTGTTATTCTTTCATATAACCAACAGAGGGCCCTGTGTGATATTGCAGTCACTGTTATTCTTTCATATAACCAACAGAGGGCGCTGTGTGATATTGCAGTCAATGTTATTCTTTCATATAACCAACAGAGGATGCACTGTTATTCTTTCATATAACCAACAGAGGGCTGTGTGATATTGCAGTCTCTCCCCAAGCGAACTGTTGGTATAGGAATGATTAAAAGTGACTGCAATCTCAGCTACTGCCCACTGACTTGAGTATAAGCCGAGGTAGACTTTTTCAGCACATTTTGGATGCTGAAAAACTCGGCTTATACTCGAGTATATACGGTAATTACGAATGAAGTATTACCTTTGTCAGATTGCTGACTAAAAAAATGTTTTTGCAAAAAACAAAATCCTTTTTCATATTTATTCATTTATATAAATTGAAAATATACTACTTTGTTAATCCTTTTTTTATTGGTACAATGAATTAGACTGCAACTTATGCATTTTGCCATACAACAGAACAATAGACAATGGAGTTTAATTACTTTAATTACAACTTCCATTATAAGAAGACATTTTTTTTTACAGAAACAACAACTGTACTGAACAACTAACCACAGCATTTTCTGTAATATAGAGCACAATCTCAAAAATAAAAATATAAAAATATATATTCAAACACTAGCAAAAAGCAAAAGATCCATTAACATTGAGTCATGCTAGCATAGTTACTATCAAGTACCAAGTCTTGTCTCATTAATACTAAATTAAATCAAAATCAATCAAAAATAAAGAATTATTTATTTAAATAGGATAGTATGGGAGGTGGAAATGCTGTATCTAAATGCTTTCTAGATTCAAGTTTTCAATTTCACAGATACATTACACCTTCTATTGTGTGTAGTGCTTAAACAGTACGTGGCTGTTTCTGTAACGCATGTACTATCAAGAAAGACTGGAAAAGGTGTTGCAAAGTGATCAATTATAATGATTTATTCTAATTTTCATGAAACCATTTGGGATTAATAAGTGATTCATTAGATAACCCAGACTGCATTGCAGTGTCAAGGTGACCATGTCAAATCCTACTTTAAAGTAATTTGTGTACAGATATATATATATATATATATATATATATATATATATATATATATATATATGGTCCTAATTGCATTATATCAGTACTATATAATAAATGCCAAAGAATACAGATCAAATAGTTATGGATTGCGTAATCCCTTTCTAAACTTTATTTTCTTGGTTTTCCCATTTATGAGTAGTCTACTTACATTTTGCTGAAGGCATTGTATGCTTTAAAATGTCTGCATGCCTGGAGGTGGCATTAAATATGAAATGAGAAGTTAGTTTCTATTCCACTGTATGGATATTTCTCTAAAGTGGTACTGTAGGTGCTGTTGCATCAACAAACATAACCAAACAGAAATGTAAGTGCCAACATATATTTAATGAGCCAAAAGATACAAAAAAAAATACATTCGTATTCTAGGGCTTATGATTGTCCATTAACAAAATTTTAATCTATGTGAATTTGTTTTACTCAAATGTTGTTTTATTTAAAAAAATACTCAACGTCAAAAATTCGAACTATTGTTACTGACCTGAAAACTCAAATTGAATTTGAATCGCATTTGAATGAAGTTTGATTCAAGTTTTTCTCAGAAAAAAACTCAAATGTCAGGAAGGCTATTAACATCTTCAAATGGGTCAACGGACCTCTGCCATTGACTTAATGAATTCTGCAGGTTTTAGATGGGTTGCATACTAATAAATCACTCATAGCTCAAAAATGTTACATTCTATTGGTAATATAAAAGATAGTCATGGTTTTAGCCTCACCTTACTGCACCTTGCTAAATATATTTGAAATTCAACTTATTTTCATGCAGTTTATGCCTTCATAATTTTTAATGTTTGTTTGTTCAGTTTTAAAAGGATGACTATGGCTGGGTCCTCTCTTACTAAAATTCATTGTGCAGAGCAAATATAATCTGAATATACCCCTGCATAACCTTTTATTGTTTCCACAGTTAAAGTAGTTAGTCATTCACTGTACCTAAGAAGCAGACAAAGCTTGAAAGACACATAATAGAAAAATCAGCAGATGGAAGTTCTATATAATGCTTGGGTAAATTGAGTAGACCATCTTAAAGATGCCACCTCATAAGTGGGCAGGTTGGGCCAAACCTGAGGGAGTTTGGGAGTAGGGTGTCCATGTCTTAGGAAATAGTAATTAGGGTTAGGTGTGAATTGGAAACATTCCTACTACAAAATGTACTTAATAGCCTTGCATATGCTTCAGTTCTACAGGGTACATTTTTATTGGGCGTATTTGGTTGTCCTGTTAAATAAATACATAATAGCTCTTAAAAGAATTAAAGCACAATGTACAATCAGATGCAAATTACTTTGTCTTTTTAACTTTCCAAATAATTTGGCCACATATACATAAAGGAGTCTTTTGTATGCTTCTGCAGAAAATGTTGTAAGAGTTGGATAAAAGCCATTCTCATGTTTGGTTTTTGCTTCCCTCAAAAATTTGCAAAACCACAAAAAAATTCACAAAATGGTCAGATGGTCATTGAAGTCAGTGGGTATTTTCTGCCACTGTTTTCCTGTGCCAAATAAATTAGAGTCCATGGGTTTTTTTTTGCTTTTGCCAAATGCATTAGAGTCAATAAGTATTCTCATGCTAAATACATTGAAGTTAATGAGTTTTTTCTTGCAACAAATGCATTGGAGTTAATGGGTATTGTTTTTCATGTCAAATGCATTGAAATCAATGGCATTTTTTTTCATGCTTTGTGCAGATTTTGAGATTTATTCTAGTGTGTAGTAGATCAAAACAATGTGCACAAAAAAGTTATTTTGCACAATAAAATCATGCCCGCTCAAACAGGCATTAAAATGTATGTGTTAAATTAAAATTCACAATGTAATAAAATGTATCTAAACCTGAGAACAATGTGTTCAGAAAGTGAAACCCGGGACAGAGCATGCTGGCAAAAGGGTACATGACAGGGGCAGGACAAAGCTGCCTGTCAGGGGATTAGTAATGGGTTTAGTGACGTAGTTGGGGGGTGGAGTTTTAAGGGGATGTATAGCACTAACTGCTAATGAGGGCATCCATTTTGGAAGAAAAAAAAAGGAGTCCCACCCTCCCTCCCTTGTATTAACCCTTTGTGCTAGTTGTCACAATTGTGGCTTGGTTTAGTGGGGCACGGGTTAAGTTGATGTGGAATGGTGAGTATTGGGCTGACTAACCAAGAGGTGATGAGAGGGAATAGCACATTGTCACAGCCGGGCGGTGGGTCCCTGGCAATGGGGAGAGTTATTTGAGAAGCTGGATTTTTTTACCAAGTCCCAAGTTGGTTAATGGAACTTGGTTGGTGGTGTTCCTCTCTAAGAGTGGTGGTCTTTGGGAGGGTATGTTGTATTGGTGGTAGCATGCAATCCAGCGTACCCATCATGCTAGAAGGCACATGCAGCTGGTGGCTGGTACGATTACATGCACCTAATTGGGTCCATTGCCAGGGGCCTTGCAGAGGATTAGAAGTAAATGGTACATCACTGTTCATATTTGTATGTTTACAATGTTGCTAATATAAATTGATATTGATATATGTGTCTATTGTTAAATTATGTTTTGTGCAATAAAGCTGTGGCCAAAAAGACTCAAAATAAATGTATGGTGAGTGAGTTGGTTATTCCTAGGCCAGTTTGTCTCTGCCCATGTCAAGCTCACCAAATCTGATTAAAGTGGACCCGTCACCAAAAAAAACCATTCCAAATCCTATTTTATCTCATTAGTCAAGTAAAATGAACTTTAATTACACTATATAAATTGTTTGAATCTTGTTTCCTTCAGTCTGGGAATTCATAATTATAACAAGCAGGAAGCAGCCATTTTGTGGACAGTTTTATTAAGGCAAGTCTTGCATCATCTCAGAATCTTGTTTGTGCACCAGAATGGGGGAACTGATGTCCATTTCCTTGCGCTGGCTACACAATTAAACAGTAAAGAGAACGGGGGAAGGTGTGGAGAGCAGTGACATCTAGGAAGTGCTGAATGGAAAGTGAAAGTAATTGTCTGCCCCGCCTCTATGCCACTGGCATAGAGGAGGGGCAGACAATATTTGATTGACAGCTGAGATTTTTAAATGAGCTTACAACAGCTATGAATGCTTTAATAAAAAATAGAAATTGGATTTCATGTTTAATTTGAAAAGGACTTTTATTATACAGATTTTTGTGTCTGGATGACAGGTCCACTTTAATGGCAGACAAAGAGTAAAGAGATTCAAGAGGATTGGGGAGCAGAAGATATAATAGAGTAACTAAGCAGCATAATTCATTTTTGATTAGGAAATTACATCAAATGTGAAGAATGCATTTTGCATAATTTCTTATTTGGACTATGGAAGCCCCCTCAAAATACCAGGTTTAGGAAAAAAGATTACAGTAACATGCATTAAAATATTGGTGTATTTGAAGCCATTTCCTCACCTTTTTCTTTATAAGAACATTTTAAATATGAAAATATTTGAATGCAAAATGCATGCCCATCTAAAGCACTATTCCATATTACGCAATTATGTTTTGTTTTTTAGATGCTTCATTATTCTAGATGTAAAATAGACCTCATCATTGCTTTTAAATAATAACAATTATAGCAGTATAATGTTAATTGTTTGAAAAGCAAATTCCAATAGCAGTGTATTGCAGATATTCTATGGACACAGCATTTGCTTTTATGTGATGCACATCACGAATCTCACAGAAAATTCATCTATTCATGCATTGCTTGGAGCAGCTATTTTCTTTTCATGGCAAGAGGAAAATGCTGACAATTCTTAAACTTCTTTTATATCTGACAAGAACAATCAACACAGCAACTGTACTGTAACTGCATTTTGTATAATCTGAATAATTTAAACATCAACAATAGCGGTTTTATTTAAACACACTGCAGTCTGCTTCCATCACACAAACAATTAAACATTCACAAATAATTACACACAGAAGAGTGATTCTTGAATGGAATTGTTATCATTTGTAAGGAATCTGAAATCATATAATTACTTTTTACAGTTTTTTTTTCTTTTTTGAAAAATGAACTATAATGTTGCCTTAGTTGAGCCACATAAGAGCTACAGATTTCATTTAGTTGAAAGATGAATGACTGTGGATCTGCCTCAACTAACATGTCTTAGCTTTTCCATGCTTATAGCTAAATTAGTCACTGAAATACCAGTTTGGCATTTTTGATACCAGTCTGGTATTATCTGGTTACTAGGGTTTAATTTAATCTAGCAACCAGGCAGTAGTTTGAATGAAAGACAGGAAAATTTAGAGTGTAGAGACTGAACAGGTATATAAGTAATAAAATAATAAGTAATAAAATAATAAAAACGTTGGCAAAATTGCAGTCTTGCAACACCCATTGGCAAGCTAAACATCTGAAAAAATAAGGAAATGTTGCTAAGAACAGGCCATTCTATAATAAAGTTAATTTTAAGAAAGCAGTGTGGACAACAAAAACAACAAGTATTTTTCCTTCGAAATTAAGCCAAAATTAAGCCAGAAAAAATATCAAAAATCACTCCCACAAAAAAGTAATATTAGGGATTATGAAAAGCAAAATTTGCTAATAGTTGTTGCAAAATTTGCTACAGATCACATATAGTAACTATTCAGCAGGTAAAGGCAAATATATATTTTTAATTACTATGGGCTTATGCATCTTGGCAATAGTTATGTTTTATAACATATGGGGGGGGATAATTTTAAGTCAGGGATGCCCATTGTATCAGTTGATGTTTACCAGTTCATCTTTTGAATATTAAAAAAAAACCACAGTGAGGCTCAACACTGCAATCTGATTGGCTCAGCAATTCAATGCAACACTCTGCATTACATCTTTTAATACAAAGCAATGGCAGGTGAATCCAGACATTCAATCCCATCTAGTGAATATGGCCACACGTTTCCACGAGTCTTTGCATTTCACGTACCAGGAAAAATCATTACTTTCTTTATTTGCTACTCTCAATCCACAGTGTTTGTGGATTGACTATATTTCTCTGCAACAATTCATTTAGACTCTGCTTGAAGGCACAATATACCTCTAAACAGCAATACCTGCTGCAGCCACAACGACTTTTCCCTGGAGTTTTCACTTCACCAGCCTAATGCTGGTGAAATACACACAATATTGCGCCCTTTGCACACATATCTTACAGTATATAAAAAATCTCAAATAATAAAATGAAGACAAAATGCAAACTGTTTAAGAATACTGCTGCCTACATCAAACTACATTTTTTTTTAGTTTTATTCCCCTTTAATCTGCTAAATTATTTTAGAGGTTGGTAAAATAAAAATGTAATTTGTAGAACATAATATACAGAATATGTTCTATATGATCGCATTAAAGCATCTTCACTGCATAAAGCTTCAAATTATTTAGTTTGAGTTCAATGCACAATCCTCCCTTAAGCATAAAATATATTGAGATATTACCAAATTCCATTTATGGTTTCCTTGATTTGACTTGCACATGAATAAACATCTGGCGTGAGATACTTCAAACAAGCTAAGTTATATAGAAAGGATTAAGAGTAAACTGGAAAAGCTTTTTCCTGGCCACTTCATGTCAGCAATACTATGGGTATTCGCCCCGCCCCCATATCCCAGTTAGCATTGTCCCTCCCCCAAAGAAAACGATAAAGGACCCAACCCCTCCTCACTTACTTGTCTTTTTTGCTTAGTCTTCATTCTAGTTAGCATGGGACATCTTGGCGGCAGTTTTTGATCAGATCCAACTCTTCAGAAAGGTTGGCGATTTCTGAGGGCTATTCATTCAGTGAAACTGTCGCATGAAGCCCCCTCAGCAGGAATCCAATTCCTTATTGCAGGCTGCTCCAGGTTAGTGATTTGAAAAGTCGCTACTGGTGTGTGGGATCCCAGGTGGTTTTTTTTTACCAAACATACTTCCTAAGGTGCATGTTTTTCGAGTGCACGTTTTTTCGCGCGCGTGCGTATTGTCGCGCGCACGTTTTGTCGCGCGCGCGTTTTGTCGCGCGCACATTTTTTCTGGCGCACATTTTTCAGCTTTTTAAAAGAAGTGCATACATTTGGAAGTGGATACTTCAGTTTTTCTGTTCCAGTCAGGTAATTAGATGCCTGTCTTACAGAAAGGTCGGGTTTGTAAAAACTCAATTCTCATTGTTTTTTCTCCTGTATTGCTTGTAGCACACCAGGAGGGACTGAAGTGTACTGGTGATCTCACAGCCTCAGTTACAGCTGCGCTTGTTGCTTGGTATGTCCCTCTTAGTTTTCTCTTAGCAGTGTTTTTTTTTTAACACTTTCATTTTCAATTGGTTTTTTTTTTTTGTTGTTGTTGTCTCTTCAGCTTGCCTTATGGAGTCCTTGCAGAGGAAAAGAAGGAAGCTTGGCTCTTCTTCTCAAGTTTGTGCAAGCTGCTTTGACGCTCCTTTGCCGGGGAAGAAATTTTGTAAATCATGTTTTGGCCTTCTACTACAGGATACGCCTGTTAGTGAAATCCCTTCAGGCCAAGGGGCTTCAGTGTCCAGGGAGGAGTCCGACTCCTCTGATTTCTCAGGAGAGGAAAGTCTAGAACCAATGTCGGAATTGTTTTCTGAGGAGGAAGAAGAGGAGACAGAATCTTCATCCTTTGATTTGACCTTAATCCCTCCGTTGATTAAAGCAATAAAATTAATCTTGGGAGTAGAAGAGGAAGCGGACGCCCAGAAGTCTAAGGTGCTCCCATCTTCTTCAAAGCCAAAACAATTTTTTCCTCTTTTCCGGAAGTGGCAGAATTAATCTCGGCAGAATGGGGAAAAGCAGCTAAAAAGGTCTCTTTTGCGTCTATGACTACGAGATTTGCAAAATTATATCCATTTAAAGAACAGGATACCAAGAACTGGGATACAGCCCCAGCAGTGGATTCACCTGTGATTCATTTGGCAAAGTAGACAATTTTGCCAATTGATGATTCGTCAGTACTAAGAGATCCCATGGATAAAAGAGTGGAGACGGAGCTTCGTAAGGCATATCAAGTGGCAGGAGCCTCATGTAAGCCGGCAGTAGCTCTGGTTTCAGTGGCAAAGGCAGTCTCCTTGTGGATCGACAGTTTGGATAAAGCGATTGCTGAAGGTACGGATACAGCTGACATTAGTGCTGGATTATCAGAATTAAAGATGGCAGTGGCATTTATGTCGGAAGCAGCAGTGGATTTGACGCGGTTGGCTTCCAGGTCGATGGCTGTGTCAGTGTCGGCAAGAAGAGCATTGTGGCTCAGATCTTGGGGTGCAGATGCGGCTTCTAAGCTAAGTCTCTGTAACCTACCTTATGTTGGGGAAAATCTTTTTGGTCCTAAATTACAAGAGGTCATAGAAAAAGCGACAGGTGGGAAGAGTACTTTCCTGCCGCAAGAAAGGAAAAAATTGAAGGCTCAACCCTTTAAAGGTTTTTTTTTCTCGAGGCTCAGGAAGAGCTAGAGGTTATGCCAGTAACTATAGATACTTTGGCAGAGGCAGTTCAAGACAGTCGTCTTGGAGAGGGGGTCACTCCGCAGTTATCAGGGGGAACAGAATCAAACTGTCCCCAACTTCTAAAAAATCCTCCTGACGATCATGGAGTAATGGATGCTCGAGTAGGGGCAAGACTTTCAAGGTTTTACGAGGTCTGGAAGCAGTCAATTTCAGACCAGTGGGTACTGGACTTATTGAAAAGAGGTTACCGCATAGAATTTTTGTCGGTTCCAACTCTGAATTTTTTTTTGGTTTCCCCTATGCCTCGAGGTCAAGAAAAGAAAAAAGCCCTCGAAGAGTATGTCCAAATCTTGTTGGACCAGGAGGTGGTGGTGCCAGTGCCTCAGGAGGAAAGGGAAAAAGGCATTTATTCCCTACTTTTTCTAGTGAAGAAGGCTTCGGGAGGGTGGAGGCCTGTGCTGGATTTGAAGAAACTGAATTCCTTGGTGCATCTTCAAAAATTCAAAATGGAGTCGATAAACACCATTATTGCGGCAGTCCAGGCAGGAGACTGGCTCTTGTCGATCGATTTGAAAGATGCATACCTTCATCTTCCGATAGCAGATCAGCATCAGCGTTTTCTACGCTTTGCGGTTGGACACAGGCATTTTCAGTTTCGGGCCCTTCCCTTTGGTCTCTCAACATCTCCAAGAACGTTTTCCAAGGTACTCATCACCCTGGTCGCAGAGCTAAGGAAACAGGGTCTGACGGTCTGGCATTACTTGGACGATATCCTCCTATCCGCAAGGTCTCCAGAAGTCCTTTTGTTACACAGAGAGATTGCAATTTCTTTTCTTCAATCTCACGGGTGGCTAATCAACTGGGAAAAAAGTCAGTTGCAGCCATCTCAATCCCTAATTTACCTGGGGGCTCTATTCAACACAGCAGACAATGTGGTTCAATTGCCACAACAGAAGATAGAGCGCATGGTGAAAGAGATGGAAGATTTCTGTCTCCAAGGGGAGGTCTCAGCGAGACGATTTATGTCTCTCCTAGGCTTGATGGCAGCCTCCATTCCAATGACCAAATGGGCCAGATTCCATATGAGGGAGGCACAACGTTATTTCCTGACCCATTGGAATCGATGGGAAATCAATTGGAATCAGTTAATTCCTCTTTCTCCCGAACTCAAGGTCAGCCTTCAATGGTGGATGAACCCTTCAAATTTGTCCAGGGGTTTTCCCCTTGCTCCAATAAATTGGAGGATAATAACAACAGATGCCTCCTCCCAAGGTTGGGGAGCTCTCCTGGAGAGCAGTGTGGCTCAAGGAATCTGGAAGTCTCCATTGAAAGTGCACGCAAATGTGTTAGAGCTAAGAGCAGTGTTTCAAGCACTGCAGGCCTTTGCTCCAGATATAAAAGGAATGGCGGTAAAGGTCAAGGGAGACAATTCCTCAGCAGTGTCCTATATAAGGAAACAAGGAGGAACAAAAAGTTTGCTACTATGGAAAGCAGTATGTCCAATCCTGAGCTGGGCGGAGCAGAATCTGGAGAATCTGACAGCAGTTCATGTTCCAGGGATTCTCAATCAGAAAGCGGACTTTCTCAGTCGTATGTCTTTGTCAAAACACGAGTGGAAGCTGCATCCAGACATTTTCCACCGGCTAGTAGAGAAGTGGGGTCTTCCGGAAGTGGACCTCATGGCCTCTCCGGACAATGCTCAACTGCCGATATTCTATGCAAGATATTTCAGCCCTCGAGCTCAGGGGACAGATGCACTCCTTCAGCCCTGGTCGTTCCGTCTAGCCTATGTGTTCCCACCAATCCCTCTCCTCCTTCAAGTCCTACTGAAGGTGATTCAGGAGGAAGCGGAGCTCATCCTCGTGGCCCCTTATTGGCCTCGTCGCCCATGGTTTCCTCTGCTCAGAAGACTGGCAGTAGCAGACCCGTGGCCGATTCCTGTGAGGGAGAATCTACTGACCCAGGGACCAGTGGCACATCCAGACCCACACTCGCTCTCATTGATGGCATGGAGATTGAGCGCAAAAGGCTTGTAGCCTTGGGGCTCTCTGAAGCAGTGGTGGCTACATTGCTTAGGGCAAGAAAAAGTAATACGTCTACCACATATTATAAGATTTGGGAAAGATTTCTCCTATGGCAATTGGAGAAGGCTAATTCCTGTTTTCCACCACCTTTACCTCAGGTTTTAGAATTCCTGCAGGAAGGATTGAGCAAAGGTTTGCAATACAGAACTCTAAAAGTTCATGTAGCAGCACTTTCAGCTATGACTGGGATAAGATGGGCAGAAGATCCGTTAGTAAAGCGTTTCTTCTCAGCCACATTAAAGATTTGTCCTCCAAAAAGGACTTTATCTCCTGCTTGGGATCTACCAATGGTGCTAAAAGCCCTTTGTGAACATCCATTCGAGCCTTTGCAAGAGGCGTCCTTATGGTTGGTGACCCTAAAGACTTTATTCTTGGTGGCAATAGTTTCTGCAGCGAGAGTCAGTCTCCTACATGCTCTGTCTGTAGAAGAGCAAAACATTTCCTTTTGGCCGGATAAAGTAATTTTAAAGCCTCCAGACTCATTTCTACCCAAGGTGGTTTCCACATTTCACCTTGCACAGGACATAATAATCCCTATCATACCGGAGGAGCCCAACCTTTCCTCAAAGCTCCAGAAGCTAGATCCGGTGAGGATGCTGAAACATTATTTGGCTATGACTCAGTCTTTGAGAAAGTCTGGAAGTCTGTTTGTGATACCGGCAGGTCCTCGAAAAGGGGAACAACCAGCGAAGTCTACAATTGCTAGATGGATTGTGATCTTGATACAAAAATCTTACAATCTTCAAGGCAAGCAGGCACCAGCAGGGCTAAAAGCTCATTCAACTAGGGCTGTGGCTACCTCCTGGGCAGCAGAAGCGGAGGTTTCAGAATCGGCAATTTGTGAGACAGCAGTTTGGTCATCTGCTCGAACCTTCTTTAAATTCTATCGTTTGAATGTTAAGAAACCTTCTCAACATAATTTTGCTTCCGCAGTTCTGCGGTCTTTTTCTGTTAATTAAAAGCTGTTTATGCCCTCCCTCTGGTTTGGTTGTCATTGCTTGGGTATAACCCATAGTATTGCTGACATGAAGTGGCCAGGAAAAATGAAATTTCCTATCATACTTACCGTAAATTTCTTTTCCTGGCCACTTATCATGTCAGCAAACCCACCCTCTGTTGACTAAATTATGAGACAAGTAAGTGAGGAGGGGTTGGGTCCTTTATCGTTTTCTTTGGGGGAGGGACAATGCTAACTGGGATATGGGGGCGGGGCGAATACCCATAGTATTGCTGACATGATAAGTGGCCAGGAAAAGAAATTTACGGTAAGTATGATAGGAAATTTCATTTTTCTAGCTGGCATCACCTTTAAAGTTTTAAGGTTGTATATTATAGGCAATTTTCTTAGATAATTATTGCTAAAGCTGTAGCATCCAATGAGTTAGAGATGTGGCATAGCAATTTTTTAGGTGCCATGCAGGGTAAAACTGCATTAGGTTAATCATAAACTTGGCACACTATCTGAAGAGAACAGCTTCCATTGGGATTTGTAGAGCAATTTATCCAGGAAGTGATACTTTGATTACATTGCAGTAAAATATGTGCTCTGAATTGAGTTAGAGTAAGCATAGCATAATAGCAGAGCTCTTCAACAACATTCTACTAGGAGTTATATTACAGCTGCTCAGGTTTATAAGGTGGATTTTTGTATCGCTTTTCTTTATTGTTTTCTTTAAGAAGTAACAGAAATCCAGTAGTAAATGCTGTTGTTCAAATATTACAAACTATTAAATCATCCAATCACAACATCATAAAATATTTCAATATGTTTTTAACACTGGTTGCACAATTTACACAACAATTTTATATTTAGCTATTGTTAACATGTAATAGTTTCTGTTTTTATGCACTTCCCATATTTTAGTTTAAGGCTTGCAAATCCATTTCTGTGTTGATTAAAAAATTTTAAGCAATTCTATAAATGTTTATAAAAGAAAACAATTAGTTTAGACATAACAAGCATAGCTACAGTCTGCCAACCAGAAAACAACTGCTCTTCAAAATCTGTTTTTGCAGTCACTGCAATAGCATTTCTCAACAAATGTATTACATTGTGGCCAATTTTAGACCAAAAACACGGGTCGAATTTCTAGTTTATGGGAGTTTCTAAAAACTCCCATAAATTTGAAAATCAAATAAAATGTCCAAATTTATTAAAACATTTAAAAAATTTAAATTTTGGTGAAAAGGATTGACCTGCAAACTCGAATTATATTAGATCAATTTCGATTCCAGTTTTTTCTCCAAAAAATTTTATTTTTCAAAAGTCCACCAAATGACTCTAAATTGATTGTAGGAGGTTCCCCATAGGCTAAAACACAACTTCGGCAGGTTTTAGATGGCGAATAGTCGAATTTGAATTCTTAAATGGACAGTACATGATAAATTTCGGAATTCGAATTTTCAATTTTTTTTAAACTCAAATCGAATTTGGACTATTCCCTAGTTGAATTACACTAAAATAAACTCGAAGTTTGAATTTGAAAATTCAAATTTTCAATTGATAAATCTGCCTTTCAGTGTGCAGTATGGCTACAATGATCTAAATCTATGTAAATTTTACTGCTACCTTCAAACCAGGCAGTAGCTCCATGGTTTCCACAGTGGCCTGTGTCCACAGTGCAGTTGCACTTAAAAAAAAATTGGATTCAGCTGAATCCAAAAGAAATCAGGGATTCTAAGCATCCCTAATGCATTGCTAATTGCTTTGGTTGTTATTTTCCCCATACATGTTTTAATTGTATAAAATGAAAGCACTTAAATTACCAGTTGGTCTGTACATAATGATAGTAAAGTGTGATATCATGTATTGAATTGAACTGTTGACCATAGTGTGTTATTTCTATGAATAGTATATAATATTTTCACATTATGTGCGGGTAAAGGTGTTTTTTGGCCTTCAGGCTAGGCCTTTATTGTGTGCTTTGCAATCTGACTCTAACTTCATAAATGTCAAGATGAACTAAACCTGGGGGACCTTAAGGTTGAAAAAATGTGTTTGCAGAGCCTTGATTTACTTGTGTGTGGAGTTTTCATTTCTGACTTTATGCAGTTTAACATTTCAACAAAATTTAAGCAAATCCCTGAGAGACATTAATGGATGTTATAAAGCTTGAAAGCTCCAGTTTCACCCGAACTGCACCTGCCCTGGACGACAACTCTAGCTTATCCTGCTAAATATAAGTAACATACTATATAATAGAATAAGAAATATAAGAATATTGTCTAGTACGTACTTCTTCTCTTTGTGTACATAGGGCATACAGTAGAAAAGGCTTTAGCTTTATTTGCCATTCTTGTGTATTTTTGAGATTTTAAGTTTTACATTTTGTCTGTTAATTTTATGAATATGAGATTCTGCCCTACTGACAACACTTGTTAAGATAATAAAAGTAGACAAATTATGAAAATTCTGGTACATTTTGTTCACCTCTGACTTCCTAAGCATGACTGAGTGGTGCTTTTGTTCACATATCTTTATTTTTTTTAATTATATTCTAGACATATATTCTAAACTAAGTCCATTAAAGCAAATTAGTGTGAAAAAATCTCCCTTTGCACAAATATAATATCGCTTTTGCGAACCCAGAAACGGTTTAGTGACCACCTCCGACAGGGGAAGAACAGTGATGGGCGAATTTATTCGCCAGGCGCGGATTCGCGGCGAATTCGCGCGTTTCGCCGCGAGCGAATAAATTCGCGAAACGGCCGCGAAAATTCGCGGCAAAAATTCGCCGGCGTCAAAAAATGTTTTTTCGAAAAAACGGACGCCGGCGCCAAAAACGGGCGCCGGCGCCAAAAATGGGCGCCGGCGTCGGAAAAACGGGCGCCGGCGTCAAAAACGGGCGCCGGCGTCAAAAACGGGCGCCGGCGTCAAAAACGAGACGCCGGCGCCGTTTCGCGAAATTTTCGCCGTTTCGCGAATTTCGCCCGAAATTCGCGAATTTTTCGGCGAAGCGAAACGGCGCAAATTCGCCCATCACTAGGGAAGAAGGGTTGTGAATTTTACAGTTTACATGAGTGTGCAGTGAATGTAATAAAACTTCTTACTGATAAAGTTGTTATGCTTGCTCCAAAAGATTACGACACCTTCAAGCACTTACTAAAAGTGGGAAATTAAAATTCACAATGCACAATTAAAATTCTCAATGCAATAACAGTTTAAGGAAGAATACAAAATTGCAAAATGCTAAATTTTATTCTTTTATTCATGCAAATTGTTTTTCTCTTTGCCACTTTTATTACATTCCCCATATAACTGTTAACTGCTACACAAGGGTGGGAGCAAAGATATAGTACAGACTGCCATATTGTGTGTGCACTCTCCCCTATGTTATTGGGTGGCAATGCAAGCACAGTATAGCACCTGCACAAGTGCTATCACCTATGAGTGTCTTGTGGTTGTTATAGAATTATGCAAAGTTTGTTTGAAAAGGCAGTGCACTACTAAGTAGTGATGAGCAAAGTTATTCACCAGCCATGAATTCACATCGAAATTCCGCAAATTTTTTTCTCGAAACTGTGGAAAAAATTTGTTGAGAAAAAATACCCATAAGAAAAAACACCCATTGACAAATGCATTTGGACTACAAAGTCACCATAAGAAAAAAATACCCATTGACCTTAATGCATTTGGAAAAAATGCAAAAATTGTTGCTCGCATAAAAATGAACACCTGTAAAACGCCCATTGACTTCAATGCGTTTTGTGAAATTTTCGTTGTTTTGCAAATTTTTTTGCAGTTTCGTGAATATTTCGGCAAAGCGAAATGGGCAGATCCGCTCATCACTACTACGAAGCCTTCAATTTTATTGTGCCTCTATAGTTCTCCAAGAGACACAAGTCGAGTCTTGTGCTCATCAGCAAACCCCTACTGCTGCTTTGCTTCTAAATGTTGTGGACTCAATACCAGAGCAGTATAAAGCCTTTGCTCTGAGTGACTAATCCACCTGGACCTAAATACCAATGCCATTGATGTAAAATGAATATAGAGTCTATAGCATACTGTGAAGGCAAATACAGAAACTGTTAATATAAATGAATACATTTATTCAATGGTAATTGGGAAAATAGCTTTTATTAAAATATTAAAAACAATTTTGTATTCTCTCATTTGATATACAGTAAGTGAAACTTGATGTTAATTTTGTATAACAACTGCATCCTCAAGCTGTATGTACACATCCTTTCAGACACATATGTACACACATTGCTATTAATTTATATGTAGTTTAATTGATTAATGCATTTAGTACAGTCTGCTACACACAATATATTCTGCTTATAGAAAAAATTAGAAATGCTATTTAGCAATGTAAATGTCTGTATTGTCTGGCTTGGCCAACAGAGTACACAGAATGGGCAAAAGTATGAATATATCAAAGTTGATAGGGATAAATTCTTACAAATAATCAGAGGAATAAATTATTCCAAGCTTGAAACAAAATAAAACAAAAGGATAAATGTAACCAAATGAATACACAAATCTCATTCTTGTTAGAAAATAACATTGATTGAAATTTTAAATTTTCTATAAAAATATTTTAAAGTGAGTTTTGGCAAATACACTGCAAAAGAAATAAATTTGTCTTCAAGGGTCTGTTCATCTTTTTGCTGATGTCCAGACTAGTGATGGGCGAATTTATTCGCCAGGCGCAAATTCGCGGCGAATTTGCGCGATTCGCCGCCAGCGAATAAATTCGCTGGCGTTAAAAAATTTTTTCAGAAAAAACAGGCGCCGGCGCCAAAAACGAGACGCCAGCGCGATTTCGCAAATTTTTTCGCCGTTTCGCGAATTTCGCGCGAAATTCGCAAATTTTCCGGCGCAGCGAAACGGCGCAAATTCGCCCATCACTAGTCCAGACTAATTATGCTTGAGGTTTCCCAGGTGTTGTTAGAACATGGTTGACCTGATACCTTGGTTCAATTTAAGCACTGTATATCAACTGAACAACCAGATTCCAGAATGACTGACTTTTTAGGTACATAGACTGTGCTCCCAAAACCTCCAGAAACTTGACAGGATCAGTTGTGGCTCTAGGTATGTACCACTATATTATCTAGAATATATGACCCTGTAACCTGCATAGTACTCATAGAAAATGTATATTAATAGCAGGGATAAAAAGATCAAACTATTTAGGACAAATATCATAAACTTTGTACTATGAATTGAAGGGGTTACTTTTCCATTTTTTTTAAACATTTGTGACAGTCAGAAAAGTGTTAACAATTTGACAAAACAGACAGGTGTTATTTTCCTGAGAATGTACTGATAAACTGGAAGCAAATTGTACTATATGGAATTGCCCTAGATCCCCTGTTCAATTGCTTACACATCTCCCCCTGTATTTATCAATTGGCACATCAAAATAATAGTATAGTATTTACTAAAGCAAGAATAGAATCTATACTTGGTGAGGCAGAGGTGGTGTAAGGAACACCAGTGGTGGTCCAGTGGGGGTGGATTGTGGGAGGTCCTCTGCACCCAAGGCGAAGACACCTTCTGGTTTCCGGGCACTGAGGATGCATATGTCCTGCCTTAGTCGGCACGCGAATCATTCTTTATTTGGCGGGCGCCGCTTCCTAGTTTTCTAACGCCAATGTGCATGATGTCATCATGCATTGGTGCAAAATTCAAATATTTAAAAAGCTCACGTTGAAATTCTCATTGCCCAACGTAGGTCTACTTTGCTAGTTCCTGGGTGTGATTTTCTGTGTGTTCATTCGTGTTTGACCTTGCCTGTCCCTTATCTTGTCCTGTTTGCTTCCTGCCCTGACTTTTGCCTGAATTTTGACCATTCTCTCGGATCCTGTTTATTACTGCTTATTGTGTACCAAAACGGCCTGTGACCTTGACTACGCCTCTGCCTCTTGACTTTGTACTGCACTTGAATTGGTATTGACCTGTCCCTGACCACGCTCCTATTCTAAATTCCGGTTTGCACGTACGGTTTCCTTGCTCGCCCAGAACTCTCCTAGGTCCTCTCACATTAAGACCAGGAGGCATCCGAGTAGAGGAGGGCTCCTCCTGAAGTGAAAGGCGGTTGTTTGTTAAAGGCAGAACAGTGAGCCATGACCGAGACCTTGGAGGTCTGTTCTGGGTTTAGGATACCTAACGTCACAGGTGGTTTTCAAAAGCTTATGTTAGAGATGCTACAGAGGTCAACTTGAAAACATTTCCCAATGGTATAAGATGTGTAACCATTGAACTCTATGGCAAAGACTTTATCAAGGAAAATGTGTACAGAAAAGTCAAGATCAGGCTATAAAAATTGTTCATAGAAAGGGATACTCTGCTGATTTACAGTGTCTGCAGGCTTGACATATGTCACTGCTGTGGTCTGACCCATTATATTGCTCTATAATCATATTTTTATCTGGATAAATGCATTGAAGTGATGTCCAAATTCTATTCAGTAAATCTGGTTGTAAGTGACCAATAAAGGACACGTCCATTTGCTGCCTTCAAGTCTATGACCTTACAGTGCATTAATGCACATATATTTGAGCTTTCATAGGCAGGAGGTGACAACAGAAAATTAAAGTAATTGATCATTTCAGGCAAAGAGGATGCTAAGGGTTATACGAAAACATCTGTCTGCATTAAATTACATCAGTGATACAAATACAATTTACACTATACTCTCACTTTTACACTGGCCACATACAAAAAGTAAGTTCTGTAAATATTTTCTGCAATGGTGAAATTGAGCATAAAAACCTGAGTTAAACAAACTGCATCATTAAAAACCTCATGTAAAATGTAAAAAGTGTATTACTTTTTGCACTTTTGACCCACATTTATTCATTTGTCCCATTGATTCCAATGGAATATGTTAAGCCAAGTAAGAGTGGTGTAAAATATTCTGCCTTAGGCAAACTAGAGTTGTTACATATAGGATTGTTTGAAAAAGGGAAGCTTGGAGTTATTTTTCAATATGTGACTAGAAAATATAAATTGCTGACCTATTTTACAGTATCTTGGTATTTAAGGCTTTAATTCTGGATGTCACTTTTATAAATATGCCTCTAGAAAGGAAGAGTAGAGTTATAGTAGAGCTTTTCACTAATGTTTACAACATACCAAAAAGTAATTTTTACCCATATTAAATGTTTTTTCTTCATTTCTTTCCTTTGTGTAATTATTTTTTTCATCATTCAGCCATGCAGCTGGCTTAATCTGAACAATAGGTCTGGGGCCAGATGATCAAATCTTTGTTTCTAGCCTAACAGAACAAGTACAATAAAACATGTAAGTATTATTGTTATGGACTGAATAGATATACTGTAGTGATGGGAGAATGTATTCGCCAGGCTAGAATTTGCAGCGATTTTCCACGTTTTGTCGCCGGCGAATAAATTTGCAAATATGCTGAGAAAATTCTCCGGCGAAAAGGTCAAAGGTTTTTGAAGCCGGAGACTGAATCGACGCTGGCGACAGTTCAGACGCTGGCCTCAGGTATCCATGACATACTCCCTAAAATGAACTTAATTGTCACTGACCATCATCAGAACTCAACATATGTACCTATGGTCAGTCTCTGGTTTAATAGAATGGGTTAAGTTTTAGTCAGAATGCCAGACCTAATGAAAGGATGAGTATCAGAGAAGCAATGGATTTAGATGTCAGTGGTGTAACTATCAAGGGTGGGTGGGTGCCCACTCACCCCTGACCCGCCGGAGCCACAATAACAGTGATCACGGGTGGCTTGGCAGGGTGAGATTTTACAGTGTGTACACCAGCAGCACTCGATTTATAGGGGGGGAGGGCCCAACAGGGGGGCCCGGGTGCCCACCCTGTACCAGGGCCCGTCGGCGATTAGTTACGCCACTGTTAGATGTAATATCCATATTTGTCATTATCTTTGTAAATATTGTTTATATAGTCTATGTAGTTTTAGTATTGTTTGGTATTTGTTATTTTACATATTTGTTTTATCTGTAGATATGTGTAGGAATAGCTTTTGTTAATAAATGTATTTTTTGGTTAAAATATCTCTTTTATTGAAGAACCCTTATAGCCAGGAAATACATTTACATAAATATATCCATGATCAACACTACTTTAGTATTTCAGTGTCAGTTATGCTGGCATTTTCCTATATATGAGATTCCATTCCCTAGCAATGCCCAATCCCCATAGAACCCAGAAGAATTTCTGGCACTGGCAGCTCTTTGAGTGCAAGTTAGATAGATTTTATAATCTACAGGCAGTATACTGTTAAAAACTGGGTACTGATTTGGTATAGTAACTTGAATGTTTATTGAAGCCATTGTATGAAGCATGCATACAGAATGTTAGATACGTTTATGTATTATAATGTTGAGAATGTGATAGAATGGGTACATTCATTTTTTGGATTTGGATTTATTGTTTATCATATATAGGTATGACATCCATTATCCAGAAAGATCTGAATTACGGGAAAGCCATCTACGATAGACTCCATTTTATTCAATTACAGTAATTAGCATTTTTACAAATGATTTCCTTTTTCTCTGTAAAAATAAAATAGTACGTTGTACTTTATCCCAACTAAGGTAATTAATCCTTATTAACATAAGGTACTGTATGGAGATCCAAATAATGGAAATATCCCTTATCCAGAAAACCGCAGAACCCAAGCATTCTGGATACAGTCTCATACCTGTACTATACAGACATGTGTATATCTGTTACAGCTTATGTTATACATTCGAGTCACATATGCTGCTGAAAGTTCATTTAATTTCAACAAGAATAAAAACCAAGGAGAGGTGAATATTTTTCTGTCAGCTCCTTCAGGACAATTTAGAAGTTTTATAAGCTTTGATAAAGCATGGCAAGTCTGGAGGCAGAGATAAACTAGTGAGACTACCAATCTATTATGCACATGCTGTTAAATATGTCTTCAAAGACTGTTTTGTAACTGGAGATACTGAAAGATGAATAGCCCTGTACAGTCTCTCACTACATTTAAGTCCAGATAATTCAGAAAACACATTTAATATAAAGTGATAAAGAAAATAACGTCAAGAAAATAAAATATAATACAAAATCCAGTCTGCGGATCTAGTGACACCTGAATTAGTATATTCTCTGTTGATTGAATTAATATTTGGTAACAAAATATAAAAACATATAAAGAGTAAGCACTATAAAGTATGTCAGGTTTAGCATCTACCACTGCTCAGTTACATAGTTAATGAAAGTTAAGGGTATATTTTGCATGACATAAATAGCTTGAGTAGCAGAAGAGGTACCCTAACTTGTATAACACAGCCTACATCAGTAACTGGTATCTTTGTTTTTCATCTCTACTTACTTTAAATAAGTTACTTGCTTAAGATCTCCGAACCCCTGTCACTTTACTGTAATTTCCATTTTAAAGCACATAATAAAAAAATCAGGAAATATAAAAACTAACTAATCAGAATTTAAATTTTTTTAGTGTTACTTAATGGACAAATGGACACATTCTTTGGCCTTAATTAAGTGCCCTTTTAGGCATGGAATGCATAAGGCTTGTCCTTTTTGAGGTGTATTTTACATAAATATATACCCTATTTAACTGCATCATTCTGTCTATGGTGGTTTAGTTCTGTACCAGGCTGCTAAACTATTAAGGGGATTATTTATCAAATGTCAAGTTTTAGAGGTTTGTGAGTTTTTTTTATACCTCGAACAAACTCAAACTTGAATGTTTTCTGATTTAAGAAATAACTAGAATCAGTGAATTCGGAGTGAACAACCAGAAAACTCAAATTAATTGAATTTTCCACTGGAAAAAATTCAAACTGCTTGAATTAAACAAGTTTTGAAGCAAAACTCACCAAAAAACCCAAACATCATGAAGGCTATTAACATCTTCAAATGGTTCAAGGGACCTCTGCCATTGACTTCTACATGACCTCGACAGGATTTAGCTGGAGTATTTTTGTATTCAAGCTATTTCCAACTTTGGGGTATACTTAAATCTAGAAAAATTCAAGTCTTTTTTACAGTAAACAGAATAATTCGTGTTTTTTGAATTAGAGTTTTTGACTGAAAAAGAACCCTTGGAAAACTTGAATTTTTCAGGAGAATGCAAATCGACCTTTGATAAACCCCCTTAGTGTAGTAAATAATATACCATATCTAGAAAATACAGCTCTAAAGCATTCGGGATGATAAATTCTATTCCTGTATATTTAGTCTGAGAGTTCCCACCTGAGCTGAGCTTAAGGGGCAGATTTCTCAAAATGTGAGTTTAGAGTTTTATAAATAAACTCACCCACCTTCTATTCATTCTTATGGGCTTTTTTGACTGTATTTATTACCCATTGATAAATACAATTCTACAAATCCCATAGGAATGATTAGAATGTGGATGAGATATTTAATAAGCTCTAAACTCACATTTTGAGAAATCTACCCCAAGTATGGCTTTTTTTTTTTTTGCATGACTTGCTAGTATCCAGATAAACCCAGATCAAGTTAGCATAGCTTGCAAACACAAGGACGGTAGAAATTTGGGGGGGATTTTGAGTGGAATGCCGCAAGCATTGTAGTAGATGCAAATTATGAAACAGTCTCTATTTATGATTATGAGGTATTTAATTTTCTTGTCTTATCATTTAAGTGATGAATTGTTTGTAAAACAATTACATTTCATTACATTATAAAGATGTTTTCTAATAATATTCACAATGTCACCCTGGTTTTAGGCTTCACTGCCATTGTATTAGGCATACACAGTTGTTTTACAGGATAGCTTTCCAGATTGCCCTTGAGAATAGAACTGGAAAACATGTAAGTACAGAATTAATCATCAAACAAATTAGAATATGTTACAGCAATGTTTTAGGACTCATAATGAATACAAAGTAGCCCTGCTTTACATTTCCTCCTGTGAGACTGTAATGACCTCGCAATTTGTAATTTTACTGTAATGAACTTTTGTAATTAATTCCCATAATGCATTATAGGAACGTGTAATGTAAACATGAAAGCACTGGTTTATTAACCAACTGACTATTGTCATAACATCACTGCAGACTTTCACTATCTAAGATATGTACAGTCACTTCTGTTATGAACTATTGCTTTGGGAAGGAAAATTGTAAATCTGAAAATATTTATACTGTCAGTTGCCAGTACCATTAATACTATAAGAGAGGAGTGAAAGAGAGACATTGCATATGTGGTAACTCTTGAAGCCATGCTAATTTGAGTACTCCTGACATCATGCTGCAGAACTCTGTATCAGTACCCTGCCCTATTAGAAGAATGGCTTGATCGAGAAAATTGTATAACTGCTCCTTTTGCTTCATTTGTTTATTTTGTCATAGTAGAACTTTTCTGAAATGAAACATCCTCTTTCACAGTTCCAGTCAGAATATGAGAAAGATATTCATAGCTTTACCTTGCCTTCTCCTTCATTTTAGAAATTACGTAAGATAATAAGTAGGTAGAATACGACATAACATATGGTGCTCATTTTATATAAACCAAATATGTTATTTATAATGACTACCTGTGGAATATTTATTGACTATCATTATTATATCATTGTTATATTTTTTGTATGTCATAAGGAACAATGCCTCAGCTAATGCCCTTCAGAGATATCTCCTTGAGCAGACAAATTGTTTTGCTTTACAAATAATTGATTGTGACTATTTTGCTTATCTTTACCTTGAAAAGATATTGGGTTTTGTCTGAAATTCAAATTTACTTTGTCTTAGTTAACTAAACCTTCACTTACCTTAATCTAATAGGAAAATCTAAACATCTTCTGTTGCTGAATACATTAGTAATATGTGACACCTCTATATTTTCTCCCAGAGTTAATTCCAGAAAAGAACATTTTTACCATGGCTATTAATTGTTGGTTTTTTGTGTATTCCAAATTTATTGAACAGATTAAAAAATGCTTGTGAATATTTCAGCTACTTAACAGTTTTCTTACAGCATGCACGTTGAACATCTGTACATACATTTCTACTGTTATTATTTAAACTGAGATATGTAGTTAATAACACATTAAATAATGGTTGAACATAGATTTGGTTAACATGCCTGGAACTACATTCATTCAGTACTTTATATGTTTTAGTGAGCCTTGGTGTCATTCACATCTCCAGCAGAGATCATTATCCATGAGTCCAATTTTTTTAAACCAACTGGAGTTCTACACCAACAGGATGGCAGTTATTGGAGAATTTTCCTAAATCTATAACTTATAGAAGGTATTTTAAACGTTTTATCTCCATAGATCTAGCAGTCTTGCTCTATGAAGGACATTTTTCACATTAACAGGAAAAAAGAAAAAAGAGCAATTCCTTTGGAAAAGTATAGCAGAGGGCTGAGGCTCATATTAAGGTCACCTACCTAATTATTAGGCCTTCTGCAAATTTGTTTATAATTTTGGTAAAGCTTTTATCTTGGTTTTGATTTGGTAAGTATGTGTTTCCTATAGTACACGTTATAGAATGCCCTTTACAAAATTATATCCTACTTCGTCATCTTTAAATACACCTGTCTGTTGAAAATCCATAATTCTATGTATACCTCTGGCTACTCCATTGGCTAAAGTAGTTGGGAGTAGTCTGTAAATCTTTTGAGTGACTCATCTGTTCCATTTAGAAGTGTTTCTTGTAGCATCAATATCTAATTTATATTTCTATTCATTTTTCTAATCAGTCTATTTTTTTTTTCAGGTATATTTAACCCATTGTTGTCCAATGACATGACATTCCTACCGTACATGGATATTTAGGTACAAATAATTTTGTAGTGTGTTAGCTTTCCACTGAACCCATTTGTAATTAAGGTTTACTACTTGTGCATTTTTGTTAGTAAAACATTAAACAGCTTTATATTTCTATTTGCAAAAAACAATAGAAATGTTTAACTTCAAGTTAGGCCTTCCTGAGGAAGAGGCTTGAGATTGGTGGACCCCTGGAGGGGAGGTGTGCCTGCTGGCAGTGGCTCTCCTTCACATATATAGTGCTGTATACAAAGAATTTTTAATAAACCAAGTGCTTATTATGGAGCAAATAGTTTTAAATAAAGTAAACAAAGTGATGTGGTCGTATTGTATTATTTTAGCCTGAGAGTTTGTAGGGAAAAAGAGAAAAAGTTAAGAAAAAAAGTGTGTGATCATACTTCTGGTTTATGAATTTTATCCTGTGTTGCCTTATTTGTCTTTCTTTTGCTTTCAGAGGTAGATACCTTATTCCAGTATCCCCTAATTGGAAGTTTCGTGATGTGTGCGGTTTGTGTACATTTTTTCTATAGCGTTAGGTCAGATTCCTCAATCCCACACACTTGACAAACCCAGAGGACGCAATACATTTTTGTCAAAGTAATTATCCATCGGAATAGTAGTCCTTTATAATTTAAAAGAAATTAAAAGAGGTCGTCTGTATTCATAAACAGGATAGATCTTAATTTCCTTGATTTAAGAAGAATCTATTTCTTTTGCCCCATATCGAATTAGTTAAATAATGTCTCTCAGCTTGTCATTGGGAGCTCGTCTAGGTTTAATGGCTTTGTGTGCTTTTTCGATATCAGTAGGGTATGTGGGTGAATTTTCCAGTATTTGCCTGACTGTGTCAGGGAGATTGCTTTCATCAAGCAGTAGGGTAGGCTTCTTTTACATAAATTATTTCTCCTACTCCTATCAGAGTCATCTGTGGGACTTTTAGCTCATCGCAGCACCATTTTCAAGCTGTGTTGGGCCTGCTCGCCCTCCAACAGAGCGAAGAACTGCTTTAAATTACATTGTGAGTCTCCAGTTTTTACAGGTCTGCCATCCACTCCAGATTCTTTGTTTCTCCCATGTTTGCCCATGTTGTATGACCACTTAAGCTGGTACACCAAGCATTGTGCTGCAGTTCTCTGTTCTCATGCATCTGCCATGTTTGGCAGTCAGCGATGCCCCCTTAATTGTTATGTTAATATGTTAAACTGAATTACTCAGGGAAATACAGTGCATGGAGAATTGATTAATAAAATATTTGCCTTAGTTTAAATAAACACATGAGCAGGTAGCATTAATTAGTAATTTCTGGTGAGTTACTAAACATGGACCAAACGTTCCACTACTCTCCATATATATGTACTGTTAATGGTAGATCCAATAAACTGGCTGTGGCTTTGTTGGCTCCAGGTAGCCAGTGTATAGGTGAGTTGGTAAATTTATCCTACTGAATTAGTGCTTATTATAACTCAGTCCTATATAATGTAAGATCCAAAATGCATTGGGTGCCCCCACTGTTACTCAGTCCTTTTCCCTACTGCTCTTGTTGCTATCTGTGCTGTTTGGTTAGCAGTCCTCTGTCAGAAGAGGTTTTTGTCAATCATGTAAGTATCGATGTTAAATAAAAATCACATTCATGTACCATGTGTGACAGCAATTTTGCTTCTCTTTCAATTTATAAATATTCCGGCACCTTTTTAGGACTAAGATTCTGATGGAGACTATCCCTTGTGGATCATAACCCACATTATCTATTCCTAGGAGAGTAGATAGTGACACTGGATATTTATTTTTATCCCTTCATTTTTGATACATTCATTACCTTGGGTATGTGAATACAAACATATCCTTTATTTTTAGTTCTTTTAGAGGCTTATTTTATTTTGTGTCGTATTCAAATATATTGCAGTTCAACAATCATCAGTACAGTTTGGAACTATTTTCCAACTGTCTTCCCATTATGGTCCTACCCATCAAGAGAACAAAATTCTTTTCTCCTCCTAATTATGCTACCTGAAGCATATAGAGGCATTGATTGGAAACTGAAGCCTTCAGCAAGGGACATTTTTAACATAATGTCAATTTATTGGGTCACATGTAAAAGAGGTGAATACTGAATTTGGATACTGACAGTTATCCCAGCTACTCCTAATGGAAATATACAAACTCATTGTAAAGCTTTCTCTAAAGGTTTATTAATAAAACATTCAGCAGCTCATATATTCAGTAAGTGACATGCTTAAACTGACTAATATGCATTACTTTACCATAATGTCTTGCAACAACATTATGAAATAAAAAATGCTCTTTGAAATAAAAATGAATTGCTTGTTTGCCCTTGGATTGCAGAAGAGCTTTTAATATTTTTGCATATGAGATGACTTCCCAGTACTACCTTTTGCCTATACAATTTTTATCAATGTTACAATTCATTCAAATGCAATGGCCTTAATAAACTAAAAAATGGGTTAATACTTTGACAATGTAAAGGTTGGTGTAAATAGCTGTATATTTATAAAGTTTTGCTGTAGCCTTTTCATGCAGAGTACCACATAAATTTTCTGCTAGAAATTATAATAATCACAATGTTCACTAACAGTACTTAACAACATTAACAGTAGTAAGAATGAAAATCACTTGACCAGGGCAGTATTAAAGCATGTGGTCATCAAACTCCCTACTGAACAGCTGCAACTTACCATTACCCTGTCCACGCAAAGAAAGTACACATGACACTCCAGGATAGATGTGAAAGCTCACAGCTTTATAGCAATAGTAATCAAACTGCCAATTTTCTAACTGTTGCATAAACAACAATCTAAACGATCAATACTTCCCAGGATTGTTTGCCTACTCCACTGGAGCAAATGGGCCACCTGCTATGCTGACCACCCAGCTGAACTGAGCTAAGGTGGGCAAGTGAATGTATAAATAGGCCTCACTCTGAACACCTGCTTCCCAGGACCATCACCCAAAGAGGTCACGCCGGCGTAAATTCCCCCACCATGGACATTTCAATAATGGACGGACACCATTTTGTAAATGGGCAAAATATGTACAACATTATTGTTTCAATACACACAGATAAAAGAATAGCCAAAATACATACATAGATAATATTGGCAAGATTTTTAACATCTTTGAATGAATAGAAATAGTTTACACAAAATACATGAAAAAATAAATGCTGAGTATCTCAGAGGGATGAAACTAATTGATGAATAAATGAAGGTCAAAATCCTTATTCAAGCCCAATGGGCTAAGAGTTTTTAACCTATGTATCCATTGAACTTCTGTCTTTTTCAAAAAGAGTACCCTGTCACCTCCCCTATGAGGCTGGGGCACTTGCTGAATAACCCTAAATTTTAGATCCTCCGCTGTGTGTCCCTTTTCTATACAATGTTTAGAGACTGGCAGAACACTGTTACAAGTATTGACCATGGATCTATGTTGTGAAAATCTATGCATTACTTTTTGAGTGGTTTGAGGGCAGACTAACATATACACTGCAAAACTAGTGTCACAGCTATAATGACCCCAAATTTTATATTCCCTGTTCGTTGTTGGATTAGTAAAGGTAGCTCCAGTTAGAACAACCCGGCATTGTGCACATCTCCTACATCGAAACATACCCACCTTTGGGTACCTATATTACAACCCTTTCTAAATGACATCATAGGCTTTTGTTCAAATTCTGTTCAGAATACTCTAAAAACCACGCTGTCTGTTGAAGAATATCAACAAATACTGGATAAAATGGAACATACCCTTGAACGCTTCAAGGGTGAAATCACTGTCACTAAGAAGCAGAAATTTGACCGTGATGCGATGGATTACGTGCGGGGTTCTGTATATAAGTGGTCCTCCATGACACAAATCAGGGAACGATACAGATGGAATTCGTATCAATCACGTGACCGTGTACCTGAAACAAACATAATAAGTGACAACACAACTTCATCTTCTCCAGCTTTTTTAGACGTGGAAGAAGGTGCACAGGGACCAAAACAAGGAGAGGTCTCAGAAGGTGAAGAGAGGGGACACAGCAAAATAAAACCCCAGAATCGAAAGCAACCACCACGCTGATTGACAAATAGTCTTCAATCTTTCATCCGTGCAACTTTCTACCTTACAATTAAAAGTGTTATCTAAAGGACATAATTTTTGTCCTACTGCAAAATTGTATGATTTTAAGTTACAGGTTGATCTATATCATTTTTTCAGGACTTTAAGACTTAAGGTCCATTTTTCCAGTGCCCATGAGGTGTTCCCTACCTCTATTCACAAAGCGGGATTTGATGTTAACAATAGTGGTCTTAAAACCAAAGGACGGTATATTCCACCTACTACCTATCTGGCGGTTGAGACATACATACATAAGGTTAAATCAGAAATTGAAAGCTGTATCACTAATGACTCACATAAGGAACAGTATAATCTCACTAAACTAGAATGTGATGCCTTGGGTGATTTACATGCAATGTCCAATATCACAATCAAGCCCTCCGACAAGGGGGGTGCGATTGTGTTAATGGACACGGCAAAATACATAGGAGAGATTGAGCGACAATTGGCTGACAGACGTGTATATACGCTTACAGAAAGATCCTACTGGGAGTTTAAGGGTGAATTTCATTTGATGTTAAAACAAGCCCACGAAAAAGGTGCTATTACAGAATCTACTAGTACATATATGTGGGTTGAATATCCCATCACCCCCCTCATATATGTCCTACCTAAGATTCACAAAGATCCCATTAATCCACCGGGCAGGCCAATCGTAGCTGGTATTGGGTCATTAACCAGCAAAGCTGCTGAAATGTTAGACAAAATTCTTAGCCCCTTGATTTAAACAACAAAATCCTATGTAAGGGATACTTCTGATTTCTTACTCAAACTTAAAACATTGGGTGTGGTTGATGGACAAGTGTGGCTTGCCACACTAGATGTTGCAAGCTTATACACGTCCATACCCCACACCCAAGGTTTACATGCTATGGAAATTTTTTATTCAACAAAGTAACCTATATAGCCCCAAAGAGATTTCCTTTTTCCTGGAAATATTAAGCTTATTTTACATAGAAATGATTTCAGATTTCGGGAACAATTATACTTGCAACTCCAGGGGAAAGCCATGGGATCCAACGTGGCCCCGGCATATGCCAACTCATTTATGAGTTGGGTTTGAGGAGGGACACATCTATACCAACTGTTTGCCAGCCATTGTTTGGCTTGGTGGTGGTACATCATTGACGTGTTCCTCCTATGACGACTTGGCTTCCTTGCATGCCTTCCGGGATGCAATTAATGAAGCCCATGACAATATAAAATTTAACATGAATGCTAGTCTCCAGGAAATTGCTTTTTTAGATGTCACAGTGATACGGACGCAAGATAGCTTTGCAACTAAAATATTCACTAAACTAACAGATCGTAATCAGTTATCGTACAAAAGTTTTCATCCAGCAGCGGTGAAGAAATCCATCCCCACTAGTCAATTTACTAGGGTATATTGGATTACAATTGAGCCAGCCCCATTGGAACAGGATCTAGATAACATGAGAGGCAAATTATCAGTCATTATAGCTGTGACACTAGTTTTGCAGTGTATATGTTAGTCTGCCCTTGTAATCTTGTATATGTGGGCGAAACCACTCAAAAAGTAAGGGATAGATTTTCACAACATAGATCCACGGTCAAAACAGTGTTCTGCCAGTCTCTAAACATTGTATAGAAAAGGAACACACGGCGGAGGATCTAAAATTTAGGGTTATTCAGCAAGTGCCCCAGCCTTGTTGGGGAAGTGACAGGGTACTCTTATTGAAAAAGACAGAAGTTCAATGGATAAAAACCCTTAGCCCATTGGGCTTGAATAAGGATTTTGACCTTCATTTATTCATCAATTAGTTTAATCCCTCTGAGATACTCATGGCATTTATTTTTTCATGCATTTTGTGTAAACTATTTCTATTCCTTCAAAGATGTTAAAAATCTTGCCAATATTATCTATGGCATTTGTTTTTTCATGCATTTTTTCAAGCATTTTGTGTAAACTATTTCTATTCCTTCAAAGATGTTCACAATCTTGCCAATATTATCTATGTATGTATTTTGTCTATTCTTCTATCTGTGTGTATTGAAACAATAATGTTGTACATATTTCGGCCATTTACAAAATGGTGTCCATTGTTGAAATGTCCATGGTGGGGGAATTTACGCCGGTACGGCGCTTTTGCGTTGGAGAATATACATATTTTTAGTGGAGTGACTCACCACATTTTGAGATAATGCACCCAGTACAGCTTAATTACTATTAATTACTATTTTTCATGCAATATACATGTTGGACTTTTTGTGTATATATATATATATATATATATATATATATATATATATATATATATATATATATATATATATATATATATATATATATATATATATATATATATATATACATATACAGTATCTATCTATATATATATATATATATATATATAGATATATATATCTATATATATATATATATATATATATATATATATATATATATATATATATATATGATGATCTTCTTTAAGAGCCTCTAATGCTTCTTATTATAGCAAATGTTAATAAGATGGCTTTTCCTAGGCACTGCTACCAGAGAAGTTGATGTGTTTGATTAAACAATTAAGCGTCAGTCAATACGGATTTTTCCTGTCTTGCACTTCAGGTTAACATATTGATTTTGCATTTTAAAACCCTTTTTATACTTTTTCTTTTAGAAAACTATTTTCTTTAGTCTGGTTGGGTGGCTTTTTAGCAAAGGAGGGAATATAGGGTTATGGAAGATAGCGCATAGTACAAGTGATCCAGAGACTAGTCCAATTGCCATTTTGGAGTCAGGAAGGACATTTTTCCCTCTCTGAGACAAAGTGGAGAGGCTTCAGATGGGGGTTTTTGCCTTTAACTAGCGGTTAGGCAGGTTAAAATAGAGTTAAAAGGTTGAACTTAATGGACATGTGTCTTTTTTCAACCTAACTTACTATCTTACTATGTTACTTAATTTTAGATCATTTTAATCAATTCTGAAGCCTTGGACAATGATAGCTATCAATACTAATTGATATTTTTCAAACAAAATCAACTTGGGTTATTGAATTGCCATGCTACTTAAATCAATCCTATTAAATTATAAATGAGAAAAATAAAGAATTCTGTGACAAAACTTTTACCAACCATTAATCCGACAAATACTGACCGCTATTTATCTGAAAATATGTGCCTACATTTTCTTATCATACTGTCTTTGGCATCGTAAAATGAAAGCCAGTGGGAAAAAAATATTTCACTTCTTGAAATATCATTACCTGCATCAAAAACAAGCCGAGGTTTAACAGCATTCACTGTAAAAAAAAAATCCAAAAATGTTTTAGTTGCATTCTTCTGGTTTCACTTTTGCTATGTCATTATCATATATTGCACTGCATATCTTGGAGGCGAGTGTCACTGGCTTAACAAAGCATTTTATATAACAGTCTGTGCTCTCTGCAAGAAAAATGACGGTGCCTGGTTATCTTTCCAGAACCAGTAGAGCAATTTCATCAATCTGAAATGTGACGCAAAGATTATATAAATCAACATGACATTCAGCGGGGTAAAACATTTTCAGATCTTCCATTTTTAATGATAAAATGTGTCAGTTACAATAACACAATCCTTGTCTTGGCAGTTCTTGTTAGCTGCCTAAACTTGCTTTCACTGAATACACAAAAATAAATGAAAGATAAGCACACTAAGTATGTAAGGCAGCTATTATTTTATAATGTCATTTTGCACAAAACAGCATTCATGTACTCTTATTTTTATTTACTGAAATGGTATAGTGTCATCTACAATGTAAAGCATAGCATCAGATTAACTGGAACTTTGAGTGTGGCATTATAAGTAATCTAGACATGTACTCTAACAAACCATGTTGGAAAAAATATCAGCCTGGACATACCTAGACATCCGAAAATGTTAGCAGTTGGTGCCATTTATGTACTTGCCAGTTCCCTCTTTAAAAACAGTGGTTACATGGCTGGAATAACTGATGAATAACCTAATACTGAATGTGTTGTGATTGTGACAGGGTGTTTGGGAAACTCCACTGTCTTAGAGGAAAATGCATTGAAAAGAGTGCATTTGAACTGCATTATATGCGTGGCAAAGGAATACTCAGCTCAGGTAGGGTTAATATTCCCTCTCAGCAATGTAATTAAGTGGAAGATGAGAGAGGTGCTGCCTAGGAAAGGTAAAAGGGCTGTGTTACCTAACCTCAGGGCTCTCGAGACACCTCCTAGAGTGGGGGAAGTGTGGTGCTGCTGGGAGAGACAGTGCCTGGCAGAGGGGGTCTTGCTGCCAGCAAGTGTGTGGCAGAGGCTGGTGAGCCTAATCCCTGGAGGAGAGAAGGGACTGGCATAGGCTAGTGAATCTGAGTCCCAGGAGTGGAAGCCAGCAGGGCTGAATGAGAAGTCCAAATGCTCTGAAGTTCTAGACGGTGAGAGTTTCCCTTGATGGTAAGAACCGGGGGGGGGAGAACCCTGAATGTTTTGTTTTGAAGTTGTTGCACCTCGCATGTTCTACATTGAAGTTGTTTAACTGTACCCTGAACACGTTTCTGTTGCCTTTTGTTGGGAATGCCCAGTGCTTAATAAACCTGTGTTTTTGTCTGAAGCCTTGGTGTCCCTGTCTGTAAGCTCCAAATCCGACGCTACCTGCCTACCAAACACTAATTCCCCCATAAAAGTGCATGTGCAGGCCAGTGGCATGTCACAGTGTATTTTTAATGAAATATCTAGCCTGTGGAATCTAGATCTGTTGTTGAACTCCTACTGCAAGGAAGTGGTTTGGGATTCTGGTTGCGGTGGCTCAGGAACAGTTATGATCCAAATTTAGGATTATTGGTGAATACACACACACACAATGTTAAAGGTTATACAACAAGGTTAACATTAAAGGCACGTTAATCTGTTTATCGTAAATTACATATCAGCACCAGATGTCTGCAATTTGTTGGTCTAAGAATTTGAATGTCCAGATAAATGCACGCTCACCAGAGCACCATGGTGTCATAAAACTTCTCTCTTTATTGGAACATAGCTAAAACCATGCTTGACTCAGAATTTGACTTGCATCCAATTGATAATTATAGTGATTATATATTGCTTATCTCTAGTAATAGAAACTATAAACCTACCATAGTGAAAGTGAAATACTTCCTCTCTCCATTCATTTCTATGGGATTTTTAAAGGCGTATTTACTAAACGGTGTTAGTGAAAGTTCACCATTTGATAAATACAAATACAGTATAAAAATCCCATAGAAATTAATGAAGAGAGGCGGTATTTCCCTCTGCAGATTGTGGAGATCTCTGACTTAACTCTTTGATAAATCTACCCCAAGGAATTAATGGACAGATACGATGAAAGGGCATCTAATTACATTAACTTTACATTAGACAAATACCAGAGGTAAGAGTCTAACATACAGCTCATAAGTGGGGGTTGGAGAGACCTTACCAAATCCATTTTTTAAACTGGTATAAGATGATCTGCTTCTGCTAAAAATGCAGGAAGGCTGCTAGGTGACCAAAAAAAACAGTTGGGCCCCATCTACCCAGGGCCACTGCCCTCCTTGCTGGCTGGGATCTATGAGCCCCTGCAACTCCCTGCTGGTCAGGATCTGCAGGTCTGGGAATGATTGAGCATGAAGGAAGGCATTGTTGTCTAACTCACAATCTAATCCTGCTGTTTTAGCCAAAATGGGAATTGTTCTGTATGTTGTAACTAACATAACAAAGTGCACTAATAAGATGATCCCACTAATAAGATGATGAAAGAGAAACTCTTAGTTAATACCTTATATTAAAACCCAACATTTCCATACAGATGTACAAACCTCCAAACATTTGGCTTGTATAAACCTTTATTTCCAGTGGCCTGTAAGGGAGAATTGTAAGCTGTAAAACTGCTCTTTTTTGAAAAACTATTTTTTCTTTACCTCTGTCCATTTTCCTTTAACTGTGAATAAATGATCAGATTTAAAATCCTGCCAAATCTTTCACATTTTAGCTTTCTGCTGAGCACCACCACAGTATCCTGCTCTCCTGTCTGTATTGTTATGTTCATGACCTTTGGCATCGAAGTCTGCAAATGTTCTGTGGCAGGACTGCTTGGGATTGTTGCTAAGCTCTTTGCTGTTTGTATGCAGTGCACATAGGCCGTTATCATATTTTACTTATGGGTTTAAAATACAGGAGCAGAAATTTACCTTAGATTATGCATATAGACAATGATGCTGATTTTAGTCTATGCAGACATGTTTTTATATAGATGCTCTTGAAATATTTCATTACAGAGGAGCAGATTTTTTTATTCCCAAGGTGGAAAATGGTAAATTACTAGGTTTCATTACAATTTGCTGTTAATCAGCCCTGAATCCTATAGATTGGATTTAAGATGTACCATTGATGTATACTATTGTCATGCTAAATAGTCCATCAGTAATATTGTTTATATTTATCTATGAAGATTTTTGTTCATCCAGGTCACGATACACAGCATCTTGTAAAGATAAGTCTAAAGAAACAAAACTTTCTCCGAGAGCCCAGTTGCTTTTAGCTGGCCATAGACAGTAAGATTTTTCTCTCCCAAACGACCAATTCTTGTGTGATCTGACAAATCCGTCAAATTATCGTGAGGTTAGTGGGAATCGAACGATTGTGCATCTAATGATGAAAATTTATTGGCCAGGTTAGAAAATTTTAGGGATGCACCGAGTCCACTATTTTGGATTCGGCCGAAACCCTGAATCCTTCGCAAAAGATTTGGCCAAATACCCAACCAAATCTGAATCCTAATTTACATATGAAAATTAGGGGTGGGAAGGGAAAAACATTTTTTAGGCCCCTAGCTTCAAATAGACAACATTGCTTGAAATGGTCTTTTTAGTTGATGTACAAATTGTATATTTAAACCATCATTTCAAGATAAGTTTGGTCTTACGATAACTAAAAGATCTTTTAGAAATCCTAACGTCTATGGCCAGCTTTAGACTTAGCTCTACTAGACACTGCATATTTTCTGCATTACAAAAGCAACTGCATTTGTAACTAACTGGTTTTATAATTGTGGATTATTGCAGGATTCAGGTTATCTTGAGCCATTTAATCTAAGCAGGACCTCTGGGTTAATACCTTAAGAACTGAATTTCAATTACACGTGTTGGCAGAACTCTGTGGACTGATATCATTAACTTAAAAGATATCCCATAGATACCAGGTGGAATCAAAGATAATTGTGGGAACGTTTGCATAAGGCAAGTGAGAAGCACAATACAGTCTGATGATGTGTTTCAACCATATGCTTGTTTAATATCCCATTAAAACCGATACATGGAATATTACATATTCCCAATCACCTGGGACACTATTATTTTAACCCACTGAGGAAGGATTCAGAAGCCACAAGTAACATCATTCACCACAGAAATGATCAAGAAGCCTTTTCTCTGAGAAGATTAGCTTTAACTGCTTCACTGAATCATGCCTATTAGCCATTTCTGCAGTTTTATGTACTCAGTCCTGGGCAGTACTAATGCCATTAGATACGTTAGCATCCCCAAGCAATGAGAGAATAATTTGCTTCACTGCAGGCTGTTAGGGAAAGGAAGCAACCAGATTTAGGAGCCAGTCAGAATTAAGAGACATTTATATAAACTAGAGAAAGGAAGTCAGTAAATCAAACTTCAGAACAAGCTTTAATAAAATCACAGTGTAATCAGTTCAAATATACAAAAAAACTGCCAGTTCTGCTAAGATGACTAAAATGCAGTCGCATACATACAATTCTTTTTTGGGGTTTTTGTCTCCCAAAGTCTTGGAAGCTTTAAAAGTGTATTCATTTTTTTTTTTTTTTTTTGCCACAAGCTCTAAACACTTTAAAGCACCTCCAGACTTTAGCATCAGCCCTTCATTTGAAGTTACTTGTTTTCAATCAATACCTTTGTTTTCTGTAAGAAAAAGGTTTCTAAGTAAATAAAAGATTGTGACTGAATCCCTACCTAAGAGCACCCTCTTGCTTATTCTAGTGAATCATATCTGTATTAGGAAGAAAGAGAAGGTAAGCTGAATATGTCCCTCAGTCCCTACTTGCCAGCCTAATTACAGGGGTTAGAATTCAAAAATTGCCACTAGGCATACATATTTTAAATTTTAACATATGTTTAATTTGTATCTATAATGGTGTAATCTATATTTGTCTGTGTTCCTAGGGCAAGTAACACCCTTTAACGAAGAACTAAAGCATAACTAAAGAAGTAGGCTAGAAATGTTGTACGTTATGTTTTGGTCTTCTGTATGATCATTGCTGCTATTGAGAAGCTGAAACTTTAGACTGGTGCAATAAGTGAAGTATATTAAATATGGCATTTTTAGACCTATTCATTGTTAGGGTTTCGTTCTCCTTTAACTCAACATAGCAAGACCTGTCATATTAACTCTTGCCCTCCAGGCAATTATCATTGGTGACTGGGATTTCCTAGATTCACCAAACCACATATTGAGTCTAGAACAATATTAAGACGGAAAATTGACCTCTCAGAATTGAAGAGATATTCAGGGGCAAATTTACTAAATGGCAAAGTGGCTAATGCTAGCGAAAATTTGCCAGTGCGACGTCATTTTGTTACTTCGCCGATTTACTAACGGTGACGTCTTACTTTTTTAAGGGTGATAGGCTGAAACTTTTTTTGGGGTACCTTCCTTCCCCCCTACATTTCCTAACATATGGCACATAAACTATACAGTGGGCACATGTATAGGGCAAAATAAAAACTCTATTTTATCTTATGTAGCTTTCCCAGGCTTGTGTAGTGTAATGTATTTGCTGCTACATATACTTCCATTATACTTTAACTTGGCTCTGTATGCAAAAAAGCGCCACTTTGCTTTGCTTGATGAATTAACGCTAGCACAACTTCGCTACCTTTCGCCTCCCTAAACGCAACTTCTGATTTTAGTGAATTAGCACGCCCTGGCAAAACTTCGCCTGGCTAAGTGCGGCAAAGGCGTCGCTATCGCATTTTCGGCGCTTAGTGAATTTGCCTCTCTGTATCTAGAACCACAAGGCTTTTAATGACGTCAAAAACCCTTAGAAAAAGGGTGGACCAAGAATTTGGAAAAATGTAATAACAAAAAAGTAGTATGTGAGAAGCTCCACACAATGGGTTGGCAACTGGTTTTTACAGTAAATAACTTCTTTAAAATCATCCATTCAGGGGCCCATTTACTAATGATCAAATTTTTATTTTTTTCCCCAAAAATCTCTAATAATTTGTGGTTTTCTCTTTTAAAAAGCTCCAAAAATTTGAGATTTATTTAGTGTAAAAACCAAGAAAATACACTAATATAAAACTTTACTAGGTAAAAGTTGTTGAGGTCCTACAGAAGTGAATGGGAGCTGTGCTGATCCTTTCCAGACAATATCTGGCTAATTAAAATCCCCAATTATCATTACTGTGCCCAAACTGGCAGCCTTTTCTATTTGCATCAGGAGCTTAGCCTCCTCCTCCTCACTTACATTAGGGGGTCTATAGCATACTCCTACAATTAATTTGCTTCGCCCATAAGACTTTCACACCCTAATTTTCTAACATCACCTCCTCCTTTATATTAGCTTTTAAATCCTGGCTAACAAACAGACATAGCCCCTCCTCCTTTTCTGTTGCCTCTGTCCCTCTCAATTAAAGTATAGCCACTGACATGAATTGGCAGTCATGCAACTTATTCAGCCATGTTTTGGTCACACCAATCACATCACATTTTCCCTTTAGCACCAGCACCTCCAGCTCTCACATTTTACCCTCTAGCCATCTTCTCCCCCAACACAGCTGCGCCATCATCATTGAGGTGCAGTCCATCCCTAGCAAAGAGCCTGTAGCCGATTGAGAAATCAGCCCATTTCTTCAAAAACTCAAAACCCTCCTCCCTGCACCAGTCTCTCAGCAATGCATTAATCTCCCATAAGATCCCGCTGTCTTCTTAATGTTACTTGTGGCACACGTAATATCTTGGAGAAAATTATCTTGAAGTCAGACTTTTATGGAACATTCTGTAGTCCCCTATATTAAGCAAATGTATGCAGTATAATTTGAGGGTGTAGCAACCTCAGTTATATAGCAGCAGTAATAGTCACCTGTAAAAGAAAGTTATTTTATTCATTCTCCCCAAGAGGACAAAAAATTTAATCTGACAAAAGTTTGTCATAGTTTTCTCTACAGGATGCAACTCCACCTATTCAAATAAATAGGTATTTAGCCTACCAGGAGCTTGAAAGCTGGTTCTTCTGATTGGCTGAAATTCATTTAAGTCATTCAGATCTCCTCCAGCATCCCTGATAGTGATGTTAAAAGTCACTGTCATACCAATTGTTGTGTTATCCTGTGTTCCATCATAGCATCTGTATTTTTATTGTTGGTACTACTGAAATTATCTGAAGTCTAAAGAACATTTTATGTTGGTACCAGCACATGTTACTACTTCAATATAAGCTATCTACAGTATTTCTCATGGATATTGCAAAATAATTCACTTAAGGCTGCAGTCTTTTGTGTTAAGTATAGATCAAGGAAAAGGGTCAGCATACCTCCAAAACCTTAAATCCAAACAAACTGTAGCAGACATCACCATCAAGGATTTCTGTTATTTGCTACTTTTCGGCTTTATGATATAGATAGTTACAACGTTTCAAGCCAAACAATGGCCCTTTATCAAGCTTTATCAACCAAAAACAATTTGGTTGTATGCATAAAATGTATTTTGTTCATGGCCTTAGCAGTAAATTACACACATAATAGATGGCTTTTTTTCATGCTTGGCATCATTAAGCACTTCCTTACAGGAGGACACTTATTTTGACATTATCTATAACAAAACATAAAATGTATTTTGTTCAGGGCCTTAGAAGTAAATTACACACATAATAGATGGCTTTTTTCCATCATTAAAATACAAAAACTCCAGAAATTGTCAAATACATACAGCATAATGCAGGACAAAGAGAAAGTGGATACAAAAAAAATATGGTACTTTGTGTTGTGTAATCAAGGGGGGCTTACTATAAATCAGGAGTAATTTGCAATTGAGAGTGCAGGATAAAAAGTGCAAAAATTGGCTCAAACAGCCATGTTTTGTGCACCATGTTCCCTTTCCCTCAGTGAGCACTCTTCACGCCTAAATAGACCACAAAGATCTGTACTTTCGTAATAAATTAAGCAATGCCTGCATTCAGAGTTTAATCTAACATAAGTTATAAAATGCAGCAATGCCAGGCGCAAGTGCTGAATACCTGAATGACAATGGAAACTATTTTGCACCCCTTAGTGCTCTAGCAGTTGCATCTTGAAAATGTGTAAATTACTCCTTTGAGATGCTGGTAACTGGGGCAGCAACAGTCTTCTTCGCTGTATTATAGAACCTGCTGCAACAGGTGCAGTCTTGATGAATTCCCAAATGTCACCATGCAACTCTTTCTGTCTTTGATGTTGCTTTTTACTACCAAGCCAACAAGAAGTTTGTCAGTTTTTGTTTGTACCAGTGCAAGCTGCTTTAAGATTATTTTTGCGATAAGATGAAAAGAGAAAACATCAAAGGTGTATCACATAAGAAAACAATGATGTAGAATTCCCAAGGCTTTCTAAAGTAAAAGATATATTCTCCTCTATAAATTGTAAAATGTGGAAACTTAGAAGTAAACCGACTTCATATAGGTGAAAAACTTTAAGCGATACGAGTAGATTCATGCAATCATGTAGGTATATAGACATGTGAATGTAGCATTGTGCCTTGTGTTTTTTATATTCAGTTTCCAGACCTGAGTGAGCATTCACCCAGCAACCTTAGTAAATCCGTTTTTTTCATGGGAGAAATTAAATGTTTATTTACCTTATAAAAATTTTAGATAGTGGTAGAGCATTTTATAAGCTTTAACAATGACAATTCTTAGGCATTATTCTAAGTACTTAGAGTTATTAAAGTGTGAGAATACTTATGCAAATTGAATATTACAGTTAATAACATAGAACAATGTAACCGTTTTGAGTTTCAGTGTTGCAGAGAACCAAAGTACAGCACAGGTATAGGATTCTTTATCTGAAAACCAGTTATTCAGAAAACTCTGAATTACAGAAAAGCCATCTCCCATAGACTCCATTATAGTAGTACTAAAGAGATAGACATCAGAAAATAACCTTTTATATCCATCATAACATTGTCTTTGAATGCTATTTATAATTTTGCCATACAAGTATTTGCCTGATGTTTTTAAATTACCTTTCTTACTACCCTGTTCCTGTATGAGGGGGCTGCCATATTTGTGCAACACTAGTCCGTCAGCATTAGAAACTCTAATTGACAGATTAAGAAGGGACAGTCAGGTTGGCAAAACAGTCAGGTTTAGGAACTTAAAGCGACAATTCCTTCAAAGCAGAACTATCAGTGAAAAATGATTAATAATTTGAAAATAATTTTTTTTGTGTCTGTATCACTTTAAGAAAAATTACAGAAAGACCCCTTATCCAGAAAACCCAAGGTCCTGAGCATTCTGTTTACAAGGTTTTATACCTGTACAGGATTTAAGTAAAATGAAGCACTTGCTAAAGGGTCTGAATACTTTTGCTAGTCACTGTTTTCATGCTATTGAAATAGGTGAGGCTGTGTATTAGTGATGAGCAAATTTCTTGCTTCACCTAAAAAATTCACGAATTTCCTGTGAAATTCATGAAATGGCAAAAAGTTTGGCAAAAATTAGTGAAACTCAAAAATTGACTCCCGCCAAAATTTTGACGCCACATTAAAGTCAATAGGGCGTCCAAAATTTTTTAACGCTGGCGAATTTTGGCAGGAGTGTGGCGAATTTATCACCGGTGGTGAAACGTGGAAATTCGCAATGACTTTACGCTAGGTAAATTTATTTGCCCATCACTACTGTGTATACATGTCCTATTCGAGCAACAGTAAAGGAATTGGGAGAGTATTGTCATCATGGCTTCAGAAGCAAAAAAAAGAAAGAGAGGTGAATGTGTTGTTAGAAATCTAATTTCACACTTACTTTTTTATTAACTCTAATTCAATGTCACAGATGCTCTTCATTATATTGAAGTGATTGAATGAGGTGATAAGACTGGAGAAAGAACTAAAGACTAAAGAAAAGATTATGCAGAATAAAGATCAGCTACATCCATCAAGATTTTACACTTGTTTTTCCCAATTTAAACCAGATTGAGACCCATCTTAATGAGTTTGACAATGATTGGCATGTTTAATTGAGCTCTATACCTGGTTTTTAGCTGGCGCTCTAACAGCAGGTAATGTTCTAGTTTTCATGTACTGTAAGTGCGATTAATTTCATGCTTATTAATTAATTTGTATTGCTTCAGCAGCACATTGTACATGTTATAGTGACATTTGCATTGTATTAGCCTTTGTGTAAGTGAAACTGAACATAGAAGTGATGTACAATATGATCTGCCTTAGGGAACATACTTTTTCGAGAAGTGTATCCTATTGAATTATTCACCCTCAGTAAGATTTGAATTGCAATGAACATCACTTTGTTATCTGCTAACCAATCTTTAATGAGAGAAAAAGATCGATAACAGATAAGGATTTCATCTCCCAGTGCATGTATTTTCTAAATATCCTAAAATTAATAGAACCACATTATAATCATTCAGCTTTAAACTGTGTCAGTCTTTCAGTTTTTTTTAATAACAATGCACACATTTTTTTGCCAGGCATGGTTTTGCTAATCTACTTTTGTAAAATCCTGGCAATTTTGTTGTGAAAATTTTTGCTGCGAAAAATTGTGCATTCACTCCAATGCCATTTTGGTGCCTGAATTAAAATGCCCATTGTCTCCAATGCATTTGTGCAAAACAAAAAGCCTATTGATTGCATTGTATTTGTGCAAATAAAAAAGCACATTGACCCCAATGCATCTGTGCAAAAACTGCCCATTGACTCCAACGCTCTTCACAAAATCTCTCAGTTAAGCATATTGTTCTGTTTTGCATGTTTTTTTTTTTTTTTTTGGTAAAGCAGGACAGATTTGCTTATCACTATTTTTTTTTCATCTTGCCAAGACCTGCCAAAGCTTTATGTAAGAGCCCACTGCTCAAAGGGATGAGATTACTGCTAGCTTAGGTGGCTTCTCATGGTGAGAAACAGTGCTGAGCCATACCAGACAAGACGCGGACCAGGGGTAGGTGAAGAGGTACGTGCCTGACACCCCCACAACACTGTGCCCTAGGCTTCTTCTGCCTACCCCTAGTTCTGGCCCTGGTGAGAAATACCACAACAGCAACAATCACTCACCTTGTTCTCTCCAATTGCTGCACCAAAACCTGCAGCAAGTTGTATGTAGTGCACATTTAAGTACTTGATAAATCACTTTGATTTGTTGCGCAATGGTTGATAGAACAGAGTAAGTAAGTGTGAATATAAAGTGTACGAGAAGTGACAGACATAACCATAAATGTCTTGAAGCTTGTATGGGTTCTATACAACATCCAAGTAGCAGATGATACAACATTGGCAGCGTAAGACATAATAACAGACTGTAGCTGTCTCGCACAGACACCTTAATCCGAGAACTAAAGCCAAGAGGTACAAATTCAGGATCCGAAAACATGGTCAGTAACAAGCAGAAGTCAGAAACACAGGAACAACTTAAGGTAAGCAGACCTACGTTGGACAGTGAAAACAGGTCATGGCACCTTTAAATATATGTATTTTACCTTTCTCAATGTTGTCATGGTGCCACAACACCATACTTAAGGACCATGCGCGTTTGTGGGCATCCCCACTAGACCACCAGGTACTGTAACAGTAGCTGATTTCTATGTGTGTGCATGGGGGGTGGATGCTCACAGCTCTTTATCGTATCTGTTTAAATTAAATAAAAATATTCCACATTTATACATTATAACCTTGATATTCCTTTTATCCTAGAGCGGGGGAAAGAAATCTTTACTGTTTTACTAAAGATATTTCTTTTATATCTTTCTATTGGATATTGAATATTTTTTCAAAAGAACAGTGAAAGTACTGTAAAAATCCCTGTTTCATGTGACCTTTTAAGAGAAGGCCTCAGTATACATTCTTGAAAGGGAAAATGTACAAAGTAAGTACAAGTAAGTCCATCTGTCTGAAAAGGGTATAGCATACTGAGAAAATCAAATGTTTTACAAACCTATTGTTTCAAACCCTGAAAGCCGAGAAGGTGAGCGATGTGATGCATTCCATCCTCACACTTTTTCATTAGCTTTCTCTGACAGAGCAATCATACAGGCTTGTGGATTGAGGGTAGAGACTGGATAGTTCTTTCACTAATAGCACATTCTCTGCAGTGGATCAAGGTTGCGATTAAAAGAATTCAAATTGTTTCAGGTCATGGTCCTCAAAGAAAAAATGGAAACACGGGCCTTATTGTATCAGTACAGCAACGTAAGAGTGGATATTTATAAAAGAAGCAGTTTGGAGAGTCCCTTTGTACATCTTCCTATTTAGTCACCTTGAGAATTTTCTTTTCCTTTATTTACTGTCAAAAAGACCGGGGCTCATTTATCAACAGAGGGAAAATCTGCAACTGAGCAGTAACCCAAGGTAATCAATCTAATGTCTACCTTCATAATTCTACCTGCAGCTGGCTTAAAACATCTAATAAATGATTGGTTACTATGGGTTATTGCCCAGGTGCAATGTAAATTAAATGTAACATGGGAAAGTGATGAATTGACAGGGTTGAGGTTATTTTAAGGGTATGTTTGTTCAAATTTTACTCCATGGGGCTTACATCACATATATAGATATATACTCTATATAGATAGATATACTGGATCATGCTGGGATCCTAAAAGTCTTGCGTTATGTAATAGATGACTATCAAGGTAGTGCGCATAATTGCACCTGCTGTTTAATTTACTGGGCTGTTTTAGTTATCTGGAAAATCATCACACAGTAACACCTGAAATCTGCATGTTAATATAAATGTATCATAAAGTACCTGTATCTAGATGTCAAATATTTCTTGTCTTGTGACACCTACATTATTGAAGGTCACCTATGCCTGATTTTGGGGCAGATATATCAAAATGTGAGATCAGTGCTCACCATTGAAAAAAAATCACCCACCTTCAATTCATTTCTATGGAATTTTTAGAATCGCATTTATCAAATGGTGAACTCTTAACTTTCACCCTTTGATAAATACAATTCTCAATCATGACCACAAAGGGGCTGGTTTACTAAAATTTGGATTTCTACTTTTTTTCACAAATAATTATTTTTTTTTCATTTCTCTAAAACTGTAAACATTCAAGATATTTTATGTATAAATACTAATACAAAACGTTGGCAAGTAAAAGCAGTCAAGGTCCTATAGAAGTTTTTTTTTTTTTTAACTATTAAGACTTGGGGGTTTTCGGATTATTTTTCTACTATTTTGTACTTCTAGTTTCATTGGAAAGTAAAGTACTGTATAATGGCATAGGTCTTTGTGAGCACTAAACATACCATTCTTCATTATATTTTCATATTTTGACGTGAGAAAAATGTCTTCTCACTCACCTCAAGTTAAAATATTAAACTTTACAGCAACTTTGTAAATGATCAAGAGCCACAAATGTTTTGTTCTACTGATAAAGTATACCTCAGAGAAAATGAATGCTCTCTGCATGTGCAAGTCTATGATCTTATGGGGTTTAACGAAAACATATCTTATCATATTAAATGATACATAAGAAACAAAAGAAAATGGCGATTAAATGCATGAAAGGGATTCAAAACAACAAACTTTCTTTTTATAATAATAAAAATAATGGATATTCAAATGCAAGACTTTAATAGAATAAGCATGTACTTATTATTTAGTGCATTTGAAATCTGCCATATTATATGGTTTTTATGACAAGATAATGCTTTTCACATAATTAAATATTATCAATGCTTTGTTTTGGAGATGATGTGAGATTTCATTTTTATATCAAACACTATAAATCTACTGGTGTTGAGGATAAGTAACTTCTGTCTAGGGAAATGCAAAATTATGGATTTTAGTGTACTGTGAGAAAAAAAAAATAAGACACATCATTTAAAATTTTACTTTGTGTGATTTATTGCAGACCATAAACCCTTTTACTGCAAGCCGATTTGGTCACTTGCAAACTTTTATTGCCAGAGAGTTTTTGAACATTTTGTGCTCTTTCAGTTTTGGGGCCTTTTCTGGATGAAGAACTATAACTCACAGCTTTTTCACCTCACGTAACTGCTATTATGAAATTGGGGAAACCACCTATTATAACCTAGGAGTAAAATTTGTATTACTAAGTTTGTTAAACTAGTGACCCCCTACCTGAAGTACTTTTTATGTATTTTTACTGTTCTTTATTGTGTTCCTTGCCAGCCAGATTTTAAATTGAATGAAGTAAATTGTATACATTCTAAATAACTTGGTTTTAAAATACACCTTTAATTTATTCTTTTACTTTTTCTTGGGGATTTAAGGTGTTTTTTTAGACCAGTGAAAAAGTTTTTCCTTTTGCCACACTACCTCAAGTAACCCTTCCCTGGGTGGGACTTTCAGTTTACCCAGGCAAACAATAAATAGTTTTTTTTCTGGATAACCTACGTTTTTTTTTTTAGGAACCCCAAAATGAAGACACCCCTTATGACCATTTCTGTCATTCCAGCTACTGCAAAATAAACACATTTATCACATTTTATGTGGGGTAAAACTACACAAATGTAATTTCACTCAAGGAAGTTATTCCCCCCAAATCCGAAATGGGTACACGTCTTTCTACTCCATATTATCAAACCGCCAAGCTTTCCTAAAATTGGTAATTTTGATGAAATTTCTGAACATCACCTTAAAGCTAAACTTTGAAAAATCTTATCTCCCACATATCATTGGGTACCAAGAAAAATTAAATACATATTTAAGCATAAAAGCGTCACCAATGAAGTAGCTCACCAAATTACATAGGTGGCCCAGGTAATCCTGCCCCAGGCCCTCAGGCCAAGGGAGCGGACAATCCGTAAATAAACAAAAATGTTGTCACACATAGATCAGACCAAAAATGAGTAAAAACTTGAAAATTTTATTTATATAAGCATCTCTCGTCTAACACGTTTTGTGTCACACGTTTTGTGTCACTGGGACACTAAGTACAGTATTAATTTAGCCTATGCTTATGAGGGTGCTGCCCAATTATACTGCTTCTGTTTATAGCTGCAATTTTTGTGAGGTGACAATTATTTTAATTTTTTTTAGTACTCTTTGCCTGATTTTTTTATGCTGTATTATTTTTCCTAATACTGTATTATTTATTCAGAAAGTATGTTTATGAGATATCCCCCCACTTGATTCCAATTAATTTTACTCACTTTTTATTTTTTTTCCTCATTTCATATTTCTTTTTTTTTATAGAATGTGTTGCTGGCAGATATGATCCCAGAAAAATACTGTACAGGATCTGACAATTTAAAGGAATGTTGTAACATTTACACTACAATGAGCAAGCACAAAGGAACACATTCAGGAATAAACTTTTCCCCAGTGAAATCTTTTTAAAGCAGCACTTTCACTTGAATACAGTATGTTAACACCCACCATTGTAAGGCATCTTACATGCAAATCATTCAATTTTGTATAAAAACTTGGTTTAGTTTCACTTTAATGACATATCAGAAGCTTTGAATTCTATACATTTTTTATCAATCATTTTTAGGTTATTATACCATCATGTGCTCTTATCCACCAGTAATATATGTTTGAGTAGTGTTTTTTTTCAGTTTCTTGTCTTTTCTTATTACCATCCCAGTATGTACCACTGAAACTACTGTGTGTATGTTGCACAAATATAGTAGTATATTGAGGTATAAATGTTAAGGATCTAATCTTTATATTTAAAAAAAAAAATGTTTCTGCACCTACAGGTTTGAAGGGAAACACCTGGTTGGGGTGATAAGATGTTAACAGCAGTTGGTCCCAGAAAGAAAATTCAGAAAACCACAAGCAAAATATTCATTGAGGCAGCATGTCAGAAACGATGGTCAGGTTATGTACATATACTGGGGTATCTTATTTTGCTCAGCCCCATGGCCTAAAGTTGTTGATATATGAGCTGTTAACTGGGGCATTATTTAAGGAAAGATATGTTTGCCTTGGAGAGGTACAGTATAGCAACCAGTTTGAATTTTAAACTTTATTACCATAATAACCAAAGGGTGGCCAGGCCAGGTAAGGAGCTTTATATATATAACCAAAGGAATGGTGCACTCCGTAGACAAAATTAATAGCTACAAGGATTGCGACACTCACAGGGTTTTAGTGAAAAAACAAAAACATTTTCTTATAACTTTATCTGTGTGGTGTGTGATTAGATAGTTGCAGTGTTTCTACATTGCATTTGTTGTTATTGGCCCTTAATTGGAAGCCCTGGCTAATTTACATAGCTGTCCCCTTTTCATCAGAAATGTTTTTTGATGCATTAAAGTATCACTATAATGCAACTGTCCTTTTACAGGATAATTAGATTTTATTTCTCAGCTACTAGTAGAAAATATTTTCTCATATCACATTTAGTCTTAATTAGAGTATCTGGGGAAAATAGTTCACTCAAGTCATTAGAAACACAAAAGACTTGTGTGTTCATTAAATAAATCTGGATAGACCAATACCGTAACAGTAATGTATATTTATTTTAAAATTGCATCAAGCGATATTTAGCCAGTTATTTCAAGTTTATTTAAAGTCAATAGAGAGGGAACTTGGTAGTGTCATGGATCGGCAAATTCATTATTATTATTTCATTCAAATTCAAGAAATAAAACATCTAGCAGAATTCTCCAAGTTATGTGTTACAAAAAACATTTTCCATTTCTGTCCAGGAGACATGCAGAAAAATATATTGAAACGCTAAATAATTTTGAAAAAGCGGTTTTCTTACTTGGTCATGCAGGTTGCGGATTTGTGCAGTTTCTGGAAAGCAACAATAATGCTTACCATTGTCCCAGATAAGGTTGCATGTAAAAAATATTATAATAAAAACAAATTATGAAAATTACACAATGAGCCTGAATGTGATATCTTATGGAGGGGAACATGCAGTATATTATGGTGAATTTATATTGATGGAATAATGCATCCCAGCAAGATAAGGGAACCTTCCCACCAATCAAGAACTGGATCAAAGATGTCCTTAAATAACTGAAGGACCTGAAACTAAGCACTGAGAATAATCCATGACTGGCACAAAAATTTGCTCATCACTATTCCCCACCTCAGTAAATGCTTAACCTACCCACATCTGTGCTTGGACATAATATGCACAATTTTGTCCTACAATAGTAAAATCTCTTTAAACAAAGTACTTTATTTTGGATGTGAAAAAATATATAAATTGCCAGAATTATATACCTGACCTTTAAATTTTGTTAGCGATGTATTTTTCTGTTTATAATCAATAAAATTCTAACATGTGCTATACAAAGCATTAATTTATTTAATATTGGTGGTGCAGTATGTTTTATCCAGTTAAAATAAATAGAAATTAGATATTTATCCTTTCTAGACATGTACAAAGAATGTGAAATATTGCGCGCTTTCCTTGGAAAATTTGTTTTTTCATGATTGTAAACTAGTGCACTTCAAACAGAAAACATATTAGAACTGTGAAGTTGGGTGCTGTATTATGTCAAAATACATTATCTATACCCTGTAAGCATTATAAATCAACACACAAACAGAAATCTATCACTTTTGTAAAGTCATTATGCAGAATGGATATTCTAATTGAAATCTTATGTTGTTGTTTTAGACTAAATATTATTCAGATGACTTTGTCATACATAACTCATATTTCCAAATTAAATAAAATTCACTTGCACAGTTGATGTTTTGGCAATGAAAATTACATTTACTGGACACTACTACAAATTGTCCCCTCAAACATGCCAAACATTTAATGGCACATTTATAAAAGAAATCCCGGGTGCACAATATCACAATACTCTTTCTTTTGACTCTCACAACTGCGACTATCGCATATAAGTGAGGGCATAACTTCCAGGACTGTAATGGAAACTGTTACATTTTCTCAAGATGGCTTCCAAGATGGCGACCCTCTGCTCCACCGCATGGCTCCTGCTGGGCGCTGTCCTGTGACATCAGCATCTTCTCGCCCTGGGATTGGTCGCCGGCGACGGAACGGACGCCGGCGTCAGAATCGGGCGCCGGCGTCAAGACGTCAGCGTGAGGACGCTGGCGTCAACATTTTGGCGCCAAGCCTTGGACTATTTAAACCCAATTCCCCTTTTCTTCTTTGCCCAATTATAGGTTCCATTGACTTGTGTTCCTGGGTGTGTTATATATATATTCTGATTATCCGTGTACCGACCTTTGCCTGTTTCTTGTCTTCGTTTGATTGCCGCCTGAACTGATATTTTGCCTGTACCTTGACGATTCTTCTGGATAAACCCTTTTTGTACTTCGAACCTGGTTTGGTCTCCTCTTTGGTCCTCAACTTTACTGCTGCGCCTTCGGGCCCATTACAGTATAATTGGGCCGCCGAACGTGTCAACCAAGCATTGGAGCAGTTCCTGCGTTGTCATGTGTCCTTGTGTCAGGATGACTGGTCGGACCTTCTTCCATGGGCGGAGTTTGCCCACAACAATTCCATGCATTCCTCTTCCCAGAAATCTCCTTTTTTTTGTGTTTTTGGTTTAAATCCTTTGGCATTTCCTCAAGACCTCCTACTCACCAACGTTCCTGCCGCCAATGATCAGGCTGCCCATATGATGGCCATCTGGCATGCTACGGCTGCTAATTTGGAAAAGAGTGCTTCTTCCCAGAAGAAATTTGCCGACAAAAAGCGGATTGCTTCTCCTACTTACTCTCTTGGTGACAAGGTTTGGTTGTCCACTCGAAATATTCGTCTCAGGATTCCCACTCCTAAACTTGGTCCCAAGTTCATCGGTCCCTTCCCCATCATCGAGGTCATCAATCCTGTGGCGGTCCGTCTTCTTCTTCCGTCTGAGATGAGGATCCCTAATGTGTTTCATGTGTCTCTCCTTAAGCCTGCAGTCTCCTCTCCCTCTTCTTCTTCCACAGCTCCTGTTGTCGTCGATGATCTTTTGGAATTCGAAGTTAGCAGAATCTTAGACTCTCGCTTTTCCAGGGGTGCTCTCCAATACCTCATTGAGTGGAAGGGTTTCGGTCCTGAGGAATGCTCCTGGGTGAGGAAATCTGACGTTCATGCTCCCATCCTTGTCCGCAGGTTCCACAAGCAGTTTCCCTCTTGTCCTGGTCCCGGTGGTCCTGAGGCCCCCCCTAAGGAAGGTGGTACTGTAATGGAAACTGTTACATTTTCTCAAGATGGCTTCCAAGATGGCGACCCTCTGCTCCACCGCATGGCTCCTGCTGGGCGCTTTCCTGTGACATCAGCATCTTCTCGCCCTGGGATTGGTCGCCGGCGACGGAACGGACGCCGGCGTCAGAATCGGGCGCCGGCGTCAAGACGTCAGCGTGAGGACGCTGGCGTCTGCGTCTGACGACAGCACGTCAACATTTTGGCGCCAAGCCTTGGACTATTTAAACCCCATTCCCCTTTTCTTCTTTGCCCAATTATAGGTTCCATTGACTTGTGTTCCTGGGTGTGTTATATATATATTCTGATTATCCATGTACCGACCTTTGCCTGTTTCTTGTCTTCGTTTGATTGCCGCCTGAACTGATATTTTGCCTGTACCTTGACGATTCTTCTGGATAAACCCTTTTTGTACTTCGAACCTGGTTTGGTCTCCTCTTTGGTCCTCAACTTTACTGCTGCGCCTTCGGGCCCATTACAAGGACTTATTGGTTAAAATGGACCCAGTACATTGTTATCAAACGATCACACCAACAACATGGCTGTCTTCTTCAAGTCATCTTATCGCTGGTCCGATATTTAATCATCCTCATACTGGAAAATGTATTCAGATTAAACACAGGTTGACTTGTACATCAGAATTTTTGATTTATTATATCAAATGCCTTGTGTATAGTTTGTTTTATGTCGGGAAGACAATCACGACTTTTCTTGAACGTATGGCTAACCACAGAAGCTGAATTCGGCTGGCATTGGAAACTGGTAAAGCTGATACTCCGGTGGCCTCCCACTTTTTGCTCCAGAAACATTCACCAGTGAGTATGCGAATCATGATCATCGATTATGTACCTCCACCAAGAAGAAGTGGTGACCGGGAATCAACATGGTTGAAATTAGAACTTCGTTGGATACATAGATTAAATACTATAAGTTCTCTTGGACTGAATGAGTTGGTCTCTTATGCACCTTTTTATCTACCTTAATGAACTGATGGGGAATGAACTATGCCTATCTTATTGTAGACCTTTAATCTAGGATCATTGCTTAATGCATTTTTGTAGCATCCTTTGAATTGGTTGCTTTTTTTATATTTATTGATTCCAGTTAGCATTATAAGGTCAAGTTGATTTTGGAAAATGATAATGGTTGTATGGAGTGAGATAAAGTGTTGTTTTATGAATAGTCACATACTAGGTCTATCTATTCACATTTTTAATAGAGAATAAATATGAAGTTTTAGAGGTTTTGAGATATGTAAAATTGAACTGTGCAATACATGTGTAACAGAACTGTGTTATGCAACAATAAGGCCAAGGGATTTGGTGATTTTCACGGTGGAGTAGTAAAGGGCACAATATGTAGATTAAATGGTTGGTGATTCTCACTTTGGATCAGTAAATGCCACTGTACATATAGTTTTAATAGCTGTGATCCTCACTGTGGATTAGTAAAATATATGACATATAGAAATATATTTACTCATGGGTGTTTCATATAGTGTATACACATGTACAATATCACATAGAATGTAATTTGTCACATATGGTGGGGGCCCCGGCACTGATGCGGCTCAGCAGTACACAATGTATTTTACATCATAAACTCCTCCGGATGGTCTGCTGTAGGAGTATCCATGGGGCAGAAGTAGAGACGTAATTTCTGTGATTTAGTGTGGTAAGGTGAACTGTGGGATAATCTAGGCCCTTCTGTAGCAGTAAGATGAAGGCACTCGAGACTGCATCCGTGTTCTCATGTTAGGTACAACATATATTTTTACTGCAAATTGAGGTTGCATCGATACCTGAGAGTTACCCCACACAGGACATGGGAGTGAACACCATATGATGATGGATACACTGGTAAGTGCACATGATTCTAATTTTGATATAAGTATAACAGTTATTGGGGCACTTGGGGTTGACTACAGGCCTGTCAAGGTTTCAATGGGAGAAGTCCCATTGTGCGTTGGGTTTCGGGCAATACCCTGAAATTTTCCTAGTTTTCGGGTGAAAATTACAAAATATTTTGAAAATCGGATGAAAAAGTCAGTGAAAACCTGATTTTTTTTCCCGCAAAGCAAATTTTCAGGAAAATGTTATAATAAATAAGCATAAAAAAAACCCGATCGGATTTGATCGTAGTTTGTAGCAGAAAATATTGAGATAAATTCAGACTTTGATAAATAACCCCCTATGTATTTAAGGGTTATAGTTATTGCACTGTGTAACTTGGAGCTGGGGTTACAGCTGAAACGTTCGTATTCTATTTGGAATAATTTTTTTATTTTCATAAACCCTGTGAGTGAGACTTTTTCTAATTTGGTGTATATATATATATATATATATATATATATATATATATATATATATATATATATATATATATAATATTGGCATAATTATAATCATTACTATATAAAGGAGCAAATATAACTCAGTGTATACAAAAATCTTCTATTATTTATGATTTAGTATTTTCCTAATTTAAATTGAATCTAAATTTAATTAAAATGATAGAACTAAATCAGTGTTAAATAATGGATGATGGTATCGTCTACTAAGAAGAATGTGATTTCTTTTTAATTATGGTTATCGACAAAGTATGAGGGAAAAAAGAGTGTAGCAGAGTTTAATTTGTGGCTGTGGACATAGGATGCACAAAATGATCAATATTAATTGATTGTGAAGTTAAAGAAACAATAAAAATGTAATTACAGTTCCCAAGAAGTTTATAAGAAAGAAATGATATACCAGATAGCAGCAATCAGCTTTAGGAGTATTCAACCATTTTTCAGATGAATTCATAATGACCATATTAATTCAAATATATAATTAATGAATTGATCAATTCATTTTATAGTTTCATTTACATATAAATTCAATTACATAACAAATGACTTTCTATATCACAAGAAACCTGGTTTTCTAGCAAATATGATTTATTAATTTAATGGAGAGTTTATGTTCATAGGGCACAATGGTGAATTGCTGTTCCTTTGTCTGATGCATTTCTCCGGGGGGCGTATTTTAAGCCTTGGCATAATTTCACTCTTTTTTCCAATAGTTAATTCCTTCTTTTTGTTTCCCCCTCCCCCCCACTGTTTACTTTATCCCCTTATATAGCAACCACATTTTCCTATTTAATCCATATTTCCCAATGATATGATTTAGTTGTGTATTCTATTCATTTTCTCATATCATCTTAGTACTAGTATTGTACTCTGAACAAACTAAAGTTGGATCATGGGATGTGCAAACCCCTTTCCTGGTTTCTAATAATTATTTGGGGGTCATTTAGTAACATCTAACTAATTTAAAAAAATATATCCACAAATCTCAAAAAAATGTGGTTTTCAAAATTTTTTGAAAAAGCTTTAAAAATTAGAGATTTATTAGGTATAAAACCCACAAAAACTAATACAAGACTTTGCCAGGTAAAAGATGTCAAGGTCCTTCAGAAGACAATGGGTGCTGCACTGATCTTTTTGGACTGCTCTAAATCAATTCAGACTTTTCAAGGTTTTTGTATTTTTATATCTCTACGATTTGTCAAAAAAATTTAATTTCTTGAGTTTTTCAAGGTATTCATATTTTCTAGCTCAGAGTTCTGTGTAATTTTTACGATCCTAATTTTTTTTATTCGTATTTTGCAATGCATATCATCATCTCATGTGGCTATGTACAACAACTGCATACACTATGAAAATACTTCTAGAGAAATAAACTTTAGCAAAATGATAAATAGATTTCTGCTGTTTGGGTGAAATATACAGCTTTCAGTACACTCCCTCTACAATTTTTTCATATTCATTCATAGCAGCTCACATTTCTGGTTTTAGGCTAATTTTGTTCCATAAAACTGCTGTGTTTTGTGTGGGAGTTAAGTACTTTCTCATCACAAGTTTGTTTTGTACTTTTTCCCTTAATGCTTCTGGGTAAAGCACAGATTGTCTCACTTTATTTGATATGGTATTTGTTGAAGGCTGCTGTCTTGTGTTTGCAGTGGTTCTCTAGAGCTAAAAGAATATTAGTGCATAACAAATGTGTTTATATTTTATATGCTGCACACCAAGTAACTAGCTAAACCTAAACACCCTACAGATAAATAGTGTAGCAGAATAGATAAAAGATCTGTCCAGTTAATAAGAAAACGACCAGGTATCAGGGCTGAAAGGCAATTAGAGTCAAGAAGTACGGACTATGAAGGGATGTGGTACTGGGGAACAGGCAAAACCAGATAGGGACCAATCAATGCTCCTAACTTTATTGATCCCACCACCTGAAACACTGTCACTGTTCTCACTTCCCATTTTCCTTATTTTTTGATCAGGTGTTTCAGTTCCATATAATATTTGGTTTCTTGAAAAAACATAGGGTGGAACTACGGCTGACACATCCACTAGGAGAGAGAGGTTTAGGGGCAAATTCACTATGCGCCGAAGCGCATAACGCTAGCGTCAATTCGCTGGCGTTGGTCATTTTCGTTACTTCGCAAATTCACTAACGAACGCTGGCGTAAATTCGCTAGTGTTACTTCGCACCCTTACGCCTGCCGAATTTGCGCAACGGACGTAACTACGCAAATTCACTAACGCGCGCATTGTACTGAACGCTACCTTTTACGCTAGACTTCCTTCCCCCACCTCAGACCAGGCGAAGGGCAATAGAGTAGATAGGGATTGCTTCAAAAAAAGTTCAAATTTTTTCTAAGTCCAAAAAAACGCTGGCGTTTTTTCTATATTATGGGTGATAGGCTGAAAAAGATCGAAAAATTTTTTGGGGCTCCCCTCCTTCCCCCATACATTTCCTAACTCATGCAACTTAACTATACAGTGGGCACATGTGTAGGGCAAAAAAAAAAATTTATTTAATGTTTTGAAGGTTTCCCAGGCATTTGTAGTGATTGTATGTATTCCTCCATTGAAATTTGAATTTGGCGCCGTATGCAAATTAACCATCGCTAGCGTAACTTCGCTTTGCTTAGCGAATCAATGCTAACGCAACTTCATGCTACACCTGAGCGCAACTTCGGATTTTAGTGAATTTGCGGAGCGCTAGCGAAACTACGCCTGGCGAAGTGCGGCAAAGTGCAGCGAAGTTACGCCTGGTGCAACTACGAATCTTAGTGAATTTGCCCCTTAGAGTTATGTCGGCTGTTTCCAAAAAAAAAAAAAAAAAATAAGCAGAAATTCAAAAAGAAAAGAAAGATGAATTTGTAACATATTTGACATTCAAAAAATTGCACTGAGTAAAGAATAACAATAATGACATGATAGGGGTATTCGTTTGGCTAATCAGTCTATTTTAGAAGGCCTTTGACATCAGTACAAAATTAAAGAACATTATTTATAGATGATTAATCTGAATTCAGAAGTCTGATTCACTATTATGCAATTCATGGTTTACCAATTACAGATAGTAGCCGACACTCATACATAATCACTTACAGTACTTCTTGGGTGTACATCCCATAGCAGCAATCTACTTCTGGAACACCAAATCAGTCCACCTTTCACCAAACTGACAGCAACCTTTATGGTTAAAAGAACATTTATTCACATAATTATCAAGCACAGGCCATGACAAGAAAATGTTTCAGAAACATTTCAGGTCTTCGTAGACATTAGTCCTGAAACATTGCTGTGTCATGGTCTAAGCTCAGAAAGTAAATAAAGTCAATCAGAGTGATGTTGACATTGTAATCAGTTAACAGTTTACCAAGTTTTCCAGTGATTTTAAACTAATATGCAGATATCCACAACAGAATAGTTCACAGTCACCAACCACAATTTCCCATGGTAGATAATGACTTCGACTAATTACATGGGTGGAATGCATTAGGTGTCAGTTTTCCATACGCAACATTAGTGCAGACATATCAGGAGTAGTGATGAGCGAGTTTATTCGCCAGATGCGAATTTGTGGCGAATTTGCACGTTTCGTGAATCGCGAAACAGGCGTGAAAATTCAAAAAACGGACACCGGCGTCAAAACCGAGATGCCAGCTCCGTTTTGCAAATTTCTTGCCGTTTTGCGAATTTCGCTGGAAATTCGTGTATTCGTGAAAGCGAAACATTGCAAATTCGCCCATCATGAGTGAAGATTAACTAACGACCTCACCAACTTTTTAATTTGCCTCAACCTGTGCTATATCCAAACCTCATGGTAAAGTTTTTCTTGTGAATGTTTTAGCCAGACTGCAGTCTGAAACCTTTTCAGAAGGAAGGGTTTAGAGCAGTGGCTACTTTTATGAGTGGTGGGGGAAATTTTGGGGATCAGTTCACCCTACATTTGAGTTTTTAAAGATTTTTTTCAAATTCAAATAAACCCAAAAACCTACCAAACGTACCAGCTTACCAAATTGTATGTGTGCATATTTATGAACAAAAAAGGAGAAAGATTGCCAGCTCATGGTTTGCTTTTAAAAAAAATGATTACAAAACAATGAGATGTTAGCACCACACAAGTCTGTAGTGCATTCAAAATCAAGTCCTCCAGCAAACAGTGTGACTAAAACCATGTTGCACCTATCCTTAACTCAGGAGCTCTATTCAGAAAGCAGGGAGATTTGTTATTTATCAACAAACTTGAATATAAAAAAACCTATTGAATAAAAATGTGAAAAAAACTGAACCACAGCAAAAAAAAGTGTATTCTACTCATCATTTTCAGTTGATCTACCAGCTCTTAACAAAATTAGAAAATAAAAAAATCCCTTACATTTTGCAGAGGAGAACTCCCATTAACTTCTACATGAATTCATCAGCTTTTAGATGCCACATTTTTATAAGTATTTTGAGTTTTTGTGTTCCCTAAAATTCACATTGGAACGCTAATTGGAATTTGTGAATTTTTAGTGAAAAAAAACAAATTGTAGTAACATTAAACATTGATAAAACTCATCCCTTTAAAAAAAAAAAAGCCTAGCGTTTCTATCATTTGCTATGCTCAGTTTCATTCCACAGTGAAATGGCTTAGTATTGTCTGCTTCACATTCTATATATTTTATACACTACATGAAATAAATTGGGTAGATTTCATTCATAATTAACTGATACTTAAAAAAAATTACAAAGTAGGTAAACTGTTTTTCAGATGTAAAACACAGATAAATATTTGATTCCCAAGGGTTAGGTATGTTTTCCTTTAGAAAGAAGTACCTTACTGAATACCAGCGGATGTTGTTGGGAAGTTTTTTCTTGGGGCCGCCAGCATGGGGTTTTTCCTGTATATTCCATTAGGAAACATGTTCATAAACAGCAATCCATCTGATATCCTTTAAAGCATGAATGTTTTTGTTATTCTTCTATATGGATTTGGTTTGCACCTTGGATCCTAGATATTAAAACATGGAAAACAAAGTGTAAAAAATAAAGAAATAAAATAAATAATAAATAACCCCATTAATACAGGACTAGAGTGTTTCATGTAAATTGTTTGGATCACACAGAGCAGCCATATAGTCAAAACTGGTTAGGAGTCCTGCATGAGAAATTAAAACGAGCTGTATGGAGCACATATTTATTCTGTTTTAAGCAGCATGCTGACACAACATCACATAGGCTTAGATTGTAAGCTTTCATGAGCAGCCCCCCTTCTGTGCATCTATATTGGTGAAATGTTTTTCTGTTTATGCCTTGTATTTGTATCCCTTTACTCTTCTGCAGGAAACAAAGACTCTATATAAATAATAATAATATTAATAACAAGTGTGTTTCTATTCAATTTAAAGAGCAAGTATCAATTACATACAAGCATTTTCTGTATAAATGTTTTAGATTTTTTAATTTATGCATGCTACAGCAAACTCATTTAAATTATTAGTCAGATTTTGGTGTTATGTTCATTTCTGACAGCATTATACCTAGATGAATAATATATCAAACAAAACTGACTAGCTACAATTCCAATTTAAAATTCCTTGAAATTGGTAAAACCATTAAAATATGTTGCAGCTTTAAATAATATATTATTATATAACTCCTAAATACATAATATATCTTCACCCTGTGTTTGATATAGGCTTGTTTTCTGATATAACATATTTTTAGGTTTTACAGCCTAATTTTCTTAGACATCTCTAATATTTGAAACATGATTTTAATTTACACAGATTCTTATGGACACTTTGCTGCATGTAAAAATACCAGTTCGATAAAGTTGAAACAAAAATGTAATATTTGCTACTAACAGAAATATTGTAAATGGGAATTCTAGTGATTTTAGCACTTTGGTTCTTAAAATCATTGTTACCGCATAAGCCAAAACACCTATGTTTGAACCAATTCACTCTCTGAAACCTAAAGCCCTATGGTACAAATTCTTGACTTATATAATCAGATGGTTATTTAGGTTCAAAATGGAAAATAAATTTGTATTTCCAAGCTCAGCTTGTAAGAAAAACATCAGTTTCAGGTATTGTTAAATATGTTTTTCCCCAAATTAAATTTATTGTATAATCCCTGATTAGAGTCTTTTTTTTCAAGCATCTGTCATGTCTAAGGATTTTCCCAGCCAATTTTTATAAGAATTAATTTGCTCTTGAATACTGTACATGTAGGGCTTATGTGTAATAGCAGGGTATTGTGCACTTTCAAAAAAACATGCATCAAAAAAACAGCCACCCTCAGCGGATGAGCTGGTATTCATATCTAATACTGGATCAAAGCAGTCTAGATAGAAAAATATATATTACTTATTTCTTCAGTGTGTGACTTCTGATCAGAGGTGAGAGGGAGTAGGGTAGTGTTCCCCATCACTTCCAAATCCATTAGCACCCCAAACATAATCAGAAAAGAGGCATTGGCAGTCTGAGTATTCATTTCAGATAAACCAATCTGATGGGACAAATTATCTGCTAAGATGCCTACTGATGCACAACTAGTTTAGCAGTTAGGTAAAAACTGATTAGAATGCTCAACCATATTTTTCAATTTATATCAGCTATATACTTCAATACTCATCTTTTATTTTTATAGCTTACATAGTATTAAACAAAAGTATGCACATTTCTTTAGAAAAGGGTATGTATTATATATAATGCACTAATTATATTTTATTTCAAAGTTCAAATCATTAATGTACGGTATAATAAAATGTCCTGTATAGATGATTTGGTTGTGAAATGTAAATAGTTCTAGGTCCAAATTACATTGTAGAATTTTCATTGCTCCATATGTATCCATAAACTATTCTGACAGCTCAGTATGGGGTTGAAATCTTTTTTTTTTACGTTTTGCATAATTAAGTCCACTGGGCACATGATGTATTAAACAGATACATATTTCTCGAGCATCGGAAACATCTGCGATCTCACCAATACATTATGCTCTTATTTTAAGGTTACAAAATTGTAAATGTCATACTGAGTAATTTGGGTTGAGGGGGTTGAGTCCTTGGTTCTTGAGTTGCTATAATGCTCATCATATTCTGGTTTTAATTGGGCCATTATTTACTTATTGGGGCTACCACTAACTCACTTTAATCAGTCAGTGCTATCAGAGAAGTCACTAGTTCTGAATGCACCGTTAGCCAAAGGTACACATAAACAGCAACTCGAGTGTGAGATAACTAATTTTCTGATTATGTACGACAATTCAATGTATATTGCAGGATCTATGCCTCCTATTGTAAGAGGTTCTTTTTGTCCTATTGTAAGAGGACATTTAAGGGCATATTTGTTAAGGATCAAATGTGGTGTTTACCATGAAGCTTTTAGTTTTTTTGTGGGTTTTTTTTGGTCAAAAATCAATTTTTCGACTTAAACTCAAGTTTTTTGAGATTTATTATACTCTGACCCTGGAAATCATTTATTTATATAGCGCTGACAAGATATGCAGTGCTTTACCTTAGTTATAACAAACAGGGAATAAATGGTGGATAACAAACAAGGGTTACAGAGTACAATAAGATTAGAGGGCCCTACAAATTAGAGTTTGCAAAGTAAAGATTAGGGTACAATTGAGACATTAGGATTTTAGAAACAATTTGTGATTTTTGATACAACAATGATTGATTAATTAAGGTACAGTGAATACGCTTCTTTAAACAGGTGGGTCTTTAAGGAGTGCTTGAAAGTTTGGAAAGAAGGAGAAAGCCTGACAGCTCAAGGCAGAGTTCCAAAAAAGCAGAAGCCCGAGAGAAGTCTTGCAGACGAGAATGAGCAGAAGCGATGAGAGGAGAAGCAAGGCGAAGATCAGAAGCAGAACGCAGATTGCGTGAAGGAGTGTATTTCGAGATCAGAGATGAAATATAGGGAGGGGCTTCGTTATTAAGGGCCTTGAATGTGAGTGTTAGTAATTTGAATTTGATTTTAGAGGAGATTGGGAGCCAGTGAAGGGGCATGCATATGGGAGCAGCTGATATTGAACGGTGAGATAGATTAATGAGCTATGGAGATAGCTTGAATCTGAAAATACACCATCTAAAACCTGTAGTGGTCATGTAGGAGTCAATGGCAGAGGTCCCTCGAACCATTTGAAGATGTTAATAGCCTTCATTATGTCGAGTTTTTTTCAGAGGGTTTTGCCCAAAAACATGATCAATTTGAGCATTTGCGTTGTTAACCCTGATATAAGTCAAATCTCACTGATTTGTAACTATCATGTTGTCATTTATAGAGGGTTAATGATGCATGATACATGTATATACATTACGTAGCATGCAGTCTCAAGCTTTTCAATATTTTCAGAATAATGTTGTTATATCATATCTAACAGTTTGGTTGTATTATTCCTTATATAAACAAAGAAGTTGTAATTACATTTGAATACATTTATTTTCATGAGGGAAAATAAGCAGAAATTATGTTATGTAATGAAATAAAAGTGGAATACAGCACATATTCTTATGTGAAGACTAAGTAAAATACTTCAGCAACTCGGGTCCAGATTCTTAGTGCCTTCCCATTGCTTGTAGTACCCACTAAAAGACGGCATTTCGATTTTATGGTCAGGAACAAGGAAACACTTGTTATTATTGCTGAGCATACATAAGATGGCCATATATTATAAGATCCGATATCATTTGGTGGATGTTAGAATGTATGAGATGGGCAATCTTGGACTTATCTGATTGTTTGTCCATAAGGCCAACAAGCAGATTATAATTGCCACTATGCAGGCATGGACCATATGAATGTGCAGATGCAGTCCTTGATCCAATGAGAAAATCAAACCTGCCCAATTAATATCTGACTTTTGGGCAGATGTTGATCATTCAGGCCCATAGCCTGGCACCATACGTGGGCCAATAAGCTGCTGACTCATTTATGTGACTACCTTCAAAGTGCTGTGGTATTGTGTTTCATGGCCATGGCAATATCTGCATGTACTTTGTTTGACATTACTGAATTTGTGTAAGTTTTATATAGTATCCAGACTCTTACCACAGTCCCAAGACACCCCCTTAATGGCAGGGCTATTTGGTTTTGATTTGACCATAGTGTATTATTATATGTGTGATGATGATCAAAAACCCACAGAAGTGACAAGAAGTATCACACTTGTTTGCTTCTTCACCCTAGGCTACCATTTCTAAATATAATGGCAAATATGTAATGGAAAGGCTGAATATTCTGTTCATAAAGTATTCTACTGTATTCACACAGTACTTAATGCCTTTCCTAATATTTATAGAAACATATTGGCTGCATGCCCTACAAACAGACGTTTTCTTTGAAATAACTGTAAACTATTTAGAAAGGGTAAAAGAAACTTGTTAACGTGTTAATATTTATAGTTGATCTGCACCACTTTTTGCCAGAGAAATAATGTACTTTAGTTTGAATTCTGTACTAAGCCTGAACTAAGCAGTTTTCTGCAATTATGAATCGATTTTTCTTTCACTCATTCCCAGGGATGTCAAAAATGATAATTATAGTTCCTAATAAGATGCATATTGATGCAACCATGAAAGCATTTAGAAATAGGAACTGTTGTCACTCATGAAATGAGTTTGTCATGCTTTTGGGCAACTGATCAAAAATTAAAATGATTGTATAAGAGGGGGACAATTAATATGAAAAAAATTATATGATCTATTGATTTTCTACCCAACTGGTTTACATATTTTGATTTAAATTAATGTTAATGTTCTGTATAATGACATCCAATTCCATATTTTAGTGTGCTAGTTATGATTGTATCTTTCTAATCTGTAGTTAATACTCTATTCACTCTCTGTCTAATGTAATTAACAACCAAGGTGATTCTTTTTGAAAAATAGCCTGGTGTATTTAAAGGAAAAGTGATGTTTGAAATTTTGCATGTACAGTATTTATCTATTTTGCCAGTTCTTATTCCCTTGGAACCCGTCCAAGGTAACCTCTTTCAAAAGTCTACAGTAAACAAGAAGACCAACATGTTAGAACACTAATGGGAAATATTTTTACTGATAGAAATCTGCTTATCTTTACAACCATTATCATGGGCATTGTGTGCCTGAAATGAATTTCCATAGAAGATTTTTTTACATGCAATGTTAACTTTTTAAATTAGTGTTAGTTTAAAGCATATCTCTGGTATAAATAAGGTGAAGATGGCCAAAGATTGGAGGGAGAGACATAGAAAGGCAAGAGGTAGTAACAGAGAAGGAGACTGAAGTGTTGAGAGAGAAAGCAATATGTTTAGAAAGTTTGCCTCCTCCCGTAACAGATATTTACATACATAGAAGTTTCTGCCCTTTAAATAGCCTGCTATGTATTATGATTATGTATGAGTTAAGCCTTTGGGACTAAACTGTCACGTGGTTTCTTCATTCGAATACCTTAGTTTTCTGCTGATCTTTTTTTTTCCCTAAGTGGGGAAAAAAAGCTTTTTGGTTTCTTTTTTTGTTGGGGAAAAAATCAGTCAGGGATCCAAGGTATTCAAATGAAGAATCCAAATGCTCGAGCATTCTTAAATTGGCCCCTATGTGTAGCCTGTCTGATGTCACATATCACCCCAATAGGATTGCTCTTGCTGCTTTAAAGTGGTTTTGATTTTTAGTATTTACAGGCTTTTTTTCAGTGATGGTGAATTTCTCCTATTTGGCTAAGCTGAAATATTGGCGAATTTCTTGCAAAATTTGCATAAAAATTAGTGAAAGTAACTCGCGGCCGAAATTTGCTGACACAGGCAATTTTTGGTCTGAGTTTTGTGAATTTATTGACCAGCGGCGAAATGCGGAAATTCGCCATGAATTCACACCAGGCAAATTTATTCACCCATCACTAGCTTTTTTCATTAAAGAAAAGTATATTGAGTGTTAAAAGAATGTCCCCAAATAATTAGACATTTCACTTTTGGGTTGCCCCCTGGAGATATTAAACAGATTGTAACAACTCACCCTAGTGGGCCGGCGGGGACACCCGTCGCAACATTGACGGGGACGCCCGCCATGCTGTCCCCCATCCTCTTCGGTGCCAGTTCCATAGTGCATGCGTGGCGCGCATCTCCTGTATTTATAGGTGCGTTGTCGCTGGCGTAATGATGTCAGTGCGCAATGGCGTCAAATTTAAAACTATTTAAAGGGGACTTGGTGTCCTATTCATTGCCCGTTATAGGTTAATCTCTTGTGAGTTCCTGGGTGCTAGCTTGTATTTTGCTTGTATCGGATTCCTGTTTGACCCCTGCCTGAATAATTATTCTGACTTCTGTGATCCTGACCCCTGCCTGGTAACCGACTATTATGTCTTCTGTAACCTGACCTGTGCCTTCCTGACTATTCTGATTGATCTCCTGGTTTTGACCTTTTGCCTGTCTGACTCCGTTTGCATTCTGCCTGCACCGACCTGGCCTGTTTGACTACATCTTCGTGCATTCCTTGTATTATGACCTTTTGCCCAAAAGACTTTGCTAACGATCATGCCCCTCTGCTTGTCCAGAACCCTTATTAAGACCTGGCGGCATCCAATTAGCCGAGGTCTCCTCCCGAGGTGAAAGGCGGCTGCTAAAGGCGGAAACAAGAGCCGAGACCAGGGAGCCTAGCATTGGTTCTGGATATTGGGTGCCAATTCGTGATACAGATGGTATAATGAGAAACCTCCTTTGGTATATTATTCCGTGCTAGTAATAATATCAGTTGAATGCCTTAAGAGATGGAAGAGTAGCAATGGATGGTAGGTACTGAGTTTTAATAGTTCAATATATGTTCGCATGGTTGGCAAGATAGTTTTAGTGGTTTTAGGAACTTCTTGTTTTTTTATTAGCACCTATAATTTGGAGTAGATTATTGGGATAATTTGTGCAGCTTCTATGTTGATCCAGTGCTTAGTATTCTTGCAAGTCATAACCACAGAAATGACAAGACACATTTAGCCTCCTTTCAGTGAGAATCCCTGGAATGATTTAGATGTCTGTGATGAAGACACATTGTGAATGCTACAGGATGCGGATAAAGATGATGAGAAGCTGTGATGCAGATACCAACCCATCTATTTCACATTTATTTCGTTTTACCAGACTAGCCATAGTCGGGTCTCTAGTAAATAATCTGAATATATCTTTTTCATCTTATGCTGTTGAGCAAAATTAAGCTTATACAATGCTGCGCACTAATATATCGATTATAAAAAGAATTTAGAAGAATCATTTAAATATTTTTTTTTGCCAAATTAACATGCAAAAAGTTCTTTGGTGAAATGAATATTTAGCAAGTTTGTTCATCTCTATTCATGAAAACAGTGTATTTTTTATGGTCAAATACATTTCATGCTGAAGAGAAAAATCCCTTATTTAGACAGTCCTACTTGGTAATTACTGTAACTCGAGTCAATAGTGGAAACTGAATGCGTAATTGCTAACATTTTATGTTCCAGAAATAAATTCTCATTGTAAATGTACCTTAAAAAATCCTTTTCAGGTTGGAAATAGCACCACTCACAAAATGCATTACTTTATTGAGTATTTACAGTTATTAAATATATATAGATAAAGGAGAACAAAAGCTTAAGCTAAAGTACACTGTAGACTAGAAATGTTTTACATTATGTTTTGAGCTTCTATACCAGCCAAGGCAACCACAACCCTTTAGCAGTGAAGATCTGTTCCTGTGAAGATGTTCCCAGTAGCTCCCCATCATCTTTTCTGCTGATTCACTGAACATGCTCTGTGCTGCTGTCACTTACTGAGGTTGGGACTGACTCAAAATATACATTACACATCGAAAATAAATGTCACTAAACAAGGCTGATTCGTAATTTATACATATACTTACTACATGGCAGCAGAGAAAGCAGTGCAACTGGCATCAGAATTTAATAATCAGCCTTGTAGCATCAACTTACATTAAAGGCCAAGACAAAAAATAAAAAAATATAGGGCACACTTCCGCATGAAGTAACTTAAAACCGCTGTTTATTGTTACATTAAAAAACAGGTGGCTGCTGTGGCAATAATGTACCAATAAACAATGTTTTTCATTTAGTTCATGAGGAAGTGTGCCTTACATTTTTTCTCATTTTTGTTTTGGATAACTGCAGTTTGAGGAGCTCTGTACAAATGTAGGCACGCTGAATCCTCTTGATCTGTCTGTGATACCAAACTAAAGGAGTAGGGGTGAGTCTGACATGTTTATTAAACTATTACAATTTATATAACAGGCCAACCTAATTTATTGCTTGATAATTTGCTACGACCCATAAGCTTAGCTTCTCAACAGCTGCGCAGAGCTCATGTTGACCCCCTGTGACAAGTTTGAAGTCCTGGATCATTGCTGCTATTGACAAGCTGAAACTTTAGGCTGGTGCAATAAGTTCAATATATAAAATATGACATTTTTAGCCATATTCATTGTTAGGGTTTAGTCCTCCTTTCAGTATACTTTATCTGTGCATAAATGGGCAGCTTCGGGAATGGTAAAGATTTGGTAAGAATTGTATTTAATAATATACAGTAGGTTCGTTTTGATAAACTTACATGGCATCAGAAGAAGAGTTATGTGACCACACAAAGGTCCAAGGCTACACAGATGTACAGTATGTATGTATGTGTTGAAAACAAATACAAAAAAGGGAGGGTGGTTATTGTCTATAGCCTGTGTATAGACGCACACACCAGCACAGAATTGCTCTTCCACAGATACACAACTTGCCTGGGTGCAAGTGATTTTTTCCCCTGAGGAAGTTCACCACAACAGTGTATCACTAAAAAGTTTTGCCTGGACCAGTTGAGTGTAGAGATGTAGCTTGTATTTATACAATATATATACCATATTTTTACTCAAGGTTAATAAAATGATGAAAACACACACACTTAAAGGAGAATTCAACCCTTTACCAAAAAATTCACTATATAAACTGTGCCTAGTGAAATTGGTTATAATCGTTAGATTATTGGAAATATTAACTCATTGAACAGGCATTCCTTTACTGTTTTTTGCAGTACTGTACAATCCCTTCTGTCTGAAATTGTTTAGCTGATTAAACCCCTAAGTTTAGAAAAAAACCAGAGTGAGTCTAAAAAAATGGCCATAATGCAAGTCCACAGTGGAATAAAGGCAGCGCACTCCTGGGTTTCCATAATGCAAGTCCCCCTCATCAAGAATAAAACACAGGGGCAGATTTATCAAGGGTCGAATTTCGAAGTAGAAAAAGCTTCGAAATTCGACCATTGGAATGCTTCGACTTCGAATATCGAAGTCAAAGTTTTTTTACATTGAATTTGGCTCTTTGTGGTCGAAGTAAAATCGTTAGATCGAACGATGAAATCTTTCGATATGAACGATTCAAAGGATTTCATCCATCGATGGAACAATTATACTTTGACTATAAAAAACTTAGAAAAATGCTCTAGAAGTTCCCCATAGGCTA